>NC_140172.1:953071-972709 GCF_963971535.1 Notolepis coatsorum
GTTTCGTTTCATCAACAAATGAGGCAGAACACAGTGAATGTATCCTTTTTTTTATTGCACTTGGTTTCTTGCTGCAAATAAATGCTATGTTGCTAATGGTTCACACGAGGTCATTTAAACATGGCGGGTTTCTGTTTTGAGCAGGAAGTGTAGTGACGCGTTCAACCCTTCTGATTGGTTGAAAATGGCCTTCATGTTTGAACTACATCGCCACCTATTGCTTTGGCATTGTACTACATGTATATTACATCAGTTTAAACCACTGTGTGATCGTGTGCACTGAGCGGCTGGGAGCGGAGGACAGCTCTCGCTCCGGAAGTCACTCTGAACCATTTTCAAACCCACTCCGCGCTCACTTCAAAATCCACCGCTCCACTCCTCGCTGCGCTCACATGCTCTGATGTATATACAGTGGCGTAGCGGAGGCCCCCCGCACCCCCCGCAGTGCGGGGGAGCCCCCGGAGCTTAGGGGGCCCCGCCCCCACTGTAGACTATCCTCTTAGATTTCGTAACGCACAGGAACAGGGCGCAGTGTGAGGAGCCCAGTATGGTTCTGCGGGGCTGCAGCTGGATGCATCTCGCGCAGAGGGCAGTAAGCTCCCCACCCAGGCCGGCCGCGTCCACCGCTATCAACCCCCCGGTCAGCTCCGCGTCGAGTCCAGGCAGACAGACAGCCCAGCCAGGCCCCCAGCCACGCTACAGCCGCCCAGACAGGTTAGAAGAATAGAACGTTTTATTCGCCACAACCAGTACGAGTAGCCTACAGGTTACATTGGAACTGGAATCTAATCCGTACATTTTTTAGTACATGGTTTAAGTGGCCGCGATGTCTATCCATAGGCGGAGGGTGATTAGGGTAGGCTATTATGGGATGGACCTCGCGCGGAGCCCGCAACATTTTCTCACTTTATTATTGATTTAGGGGAGTGGGCGGGGCCACATGGTCTGACCTGCGGGGGGGGGCCCCGACATATTGCGCAACGCCACTGTGTATATACACTATATGTATATGTGTATATATGTGTATATATATATGTGGGTATATATGTATGTGTGTATATGTATGTATGTGTATATGTATGTATGTATGTATGTATGTATGTATGTATGTATGTATGTATGTATGTATGTGTATTTATGTATGTGTGTGTATATGTATGTATGTATGTATGTATGTATGTATGTATGTATGTATGTATGTATGTATGTATGTATGTATGTATGTGTGTATATGTATGTATGTATGTATGTATGTATGTATGTGTGTATATGTATGTATGTATGTATGTATGTATGTATGTATGTATGTATGTATGTGTGTATGTATGTGTGTATATGTATGTATGTATGTATGTATGTATGTATGTATGTATGTATGTATGTATGTATGCGTGTATATGTATGTATGTATGTATGTATGTATGTATGTATGTATGTATGTATGTATGTATATGTATGTGTGTATATGTATGTATGCATGTATGTATGTATGTATGTATGTATGTATGTATGTATGTGTGTATATGTATGTATGTATGTATGTATGTATGTATGTATGTGTGTATATGTATGTATGTATGTATGTATGTGTGTATATGTATGTATGTATGTATGTATGTATGTATTTATGTATGTATGTATGTATGTATGTATGTATGTATGTATGTGTGTATATATGTATATATGTATGTATTTATGTGTGTATATGTATGTATTTATGTGTATATGTATGTATGTATGTATGTATGTATGTATGTATGTGTGTATATGTGTGTATATATGTGTATATGTATGTATGTATTTATGTACTGTAAGTATGTTTCTCCAGACTCACTGGGGTCAGGGGAGGCAGAGGACAGGTCATCCTGCGGGGAGGTGTGGCTGGAGGCGTGGCTGGAGGCGTGGTTGGAGGCGTGGCTGGAGGTGTGGCTGGATGCGTGGTTGGAGGCGTGGCTAGAGGCGTGGCTGGAGGCGTGGCTGGAGGTGTGGTTGAGGGGCGTACCTGTGGACACAGCAGACATAGTAACAAATGCTAGGCTAATGTATGTGCAGTATCATTATATACAGTGGTGTAAGTATGAACATACCATGGTAGTAAACCATACTAGCCAGTGATATAACTAATATGAGTAGGTAATATGAGTAGGTACTAGAGGTGGAGCGGTTCACAAAATCGACGGTTCGGTTCGTATCACGGTTTTGGCGTCTCGGTTTTCGGATCGGTTCGATATACGTTTAAAAAATAAATAAAATGTAACACTCCAAAATGACCATACATCAGCATAAGATATATAGCCTAAAAATAATCCAATTTTTCAGTTATTCTCAAGGACGTAGTCATGCAAAAACTGAAAGAATGAGGCAGTTTGACATCAGGCACATCATTTTGACAGTGACGGTTAGAGCTAGGAGAGATGTTGGTACAGCAAGAGGGGAGGCATTGCTGATTTAAACATGCTTCTCATTTATTTGGTAAAAAAAAAGTTTACCTTTAATAATGTTTGGCACACAAAGACCGAACTGACTGAAAAATATAGGCAACATTTGTCAAAGTATTAACTTAGTGCAAACAAACAAAATAATTAAACCTTTTCTATTTTTGTGGCTACATTATAGACAAAGGCCATCAACATAAAGTATGAATATGCTCAACCAGCACTAGACTCTTATTAAAAAGGAAAAGTCAGTGTTATTTAAAATAAATAAATCATGTGTACTAAATATATATTTACTTTTTAATTGCATGAGACATTATGAAGTATTCTCTTAATGCCGCTTTTCACTGCATGGTACCTAATCGACTCGACTCGCTTTTGCTATTTGAGTGTCCTGGTAGCCGTATTTGAAGTGACGTCACACGAGGAAGTAAACAGTCAACAGTAACACTGCGTTGGAAGGAGAAGCCCTGATGATATACTATAAACCAACAGCCAATAAATGTGAAGTTATCTTAGTTTGAACCTCTGTTGTCAAGCCTCGTCAATATACCCCCCCCCCCCCCCCCCCCCTTCCCCACTAATGGAACTAATGGGACACAGCGAAGTGACTCCACGGTTAGCTCGCGGCTAACGCTAGTTAGCTTGCGGCTAACGTAATGTTAGCCTAGCTTGCGGCTAACGTTAAACCGAACAATACACACATGCCCCGAACCGTGGAGGTCGTACCGAACGGTGTGTACGGTTCGAATGCGTACCGTTCCACCCCTAGTAGATACCTATATATTTATGTTGAGTGAGTTTGTGTACTGGTACCATTATTTGATACCATTACTGCACACATATGTATATATTTATGTTAGGTTTGTGTATTGATACCATTACTGCACACATATGTATATATTTATGTTAGGTTTGTGTAATGATACCATTACTGCACACAGATGTATATATGTATGTTAGGTTTGTGTATTGATACCATTACTGCACACATATGTATATATGTATGTTAGGTTTGTGTATTGATACCATTACTGCACACATATGTATATATTTATGTTATGTTTGTGTACTGATAGCATTACTGCACACAGATGTATATATGTATGTTAGGTTTGTGTATTGATACCATTACTGCACACATATGTATATATTTATGTTATGTTTGTGTATTGATACCATTACTGCACACAGATGTATATATGTATGTTAGGTTTGTGTATTGATACCATTACTGCACACATATGTATATATTTATGTTATGTTTGTGTACTGATACCATTACTGCACACAGATGTATATATTTATGTTAGGTTTGTGTATTGATACCATTACTGCACACATATGTATATATTTATGTTATGTTTGTGTACTGATACCATTACTGCACACAGATGTATATATTTATGTTAGGTTTGTGTATTGATACCATTACTGCACACATATGTATATATTTATGTTAGGTTTGTGTATTGATACCATTACTGCACACATATGTATATATTTATGTTAGGTTTGTGTACTGATACCATTACTGCTCCCAGGGCTCCCAGTATACTCCTCCAGTCCACCGCTGGGGAAGAGTCCGCTGTCTGTGGTGTGAGACCCCGCCCGCCTGCACAAACACCACATGATCATACAACCGTCTTTGTTTAATACTTCATATTTCATGGGAAGCCACCGTTTCATTTTATTTCAAATCTTTATTTATTCTCGAAAAGACAATAGACCTGTCGCTAAACCACACCCCAAAATAGAATTTGTCCAATCATATCACAGCAAAAATCCTCGCTGCAGAAACCTCGGTCAACACCATTTGTGGGCTGCAACAAAACAAACGTCTGTGATCGAAACCACTGTGAAGAGTTCAGTTTATATGTTATTATCTACCTAATATCTGATGGTGAAACGCTGTGTGTGGGGTACCTGTAATTCGGACACCAGGTACCCTGAAAGACTGGATGGAGGAGTATATTTCATACCTTTTCCGAAGCCAAAAAGAGAACTCGAGAAATGCAAGCGGTGGATTCTGCTGTGTCGTCGACCACATACACAACTGAATGTGAAGACCATTACCAAGGACACTTATGTTTGCTCAAAGGTAAGGTCAATTCATAAAGACATAATATTTGACGGCATGTATTAGAAACGTAGACCAAACTATTAGTTTGCTAACATTTGACTTTGACTGCCAACTAGCTAGCGTATATCCGGGCTCTCGTGTCTGTCCGGAAAGACACAGACCCTACCTCTCGAATGACAACCTTGTTAGCTTTCTGCATCATAACATTAGCTTTCTGTATCATAACGTTAGCTTTCTGCATCATAACGTTAGCTTTCTGCATCATAACGTTAGCTTTCTGCATCATAACGTTAGCCTTCTGTATCATAACGTTAGCTTTCTGCATCATAACGTTAGCCTTCTGTATCATAACGTTAGCTTTCTGTATCATAACGTTAGCTTTCTGCATCATAACGTTAGCTTTCTGTATCATAACATTAGCTTTCTGCATCATAACGTTAGCTTTCTGCATCATAACGTTAGCTTTCTGCATCATAACGTTAGCTTTCTGCATCATAACGTTAGCTTTCTGTATCATAACGTTAGCTTATACTCTGGACTGGATTGATAGCAGGGCTAGTACTAGTAGAGCCAGCTAGTTCCTCATCTCATCAGCAACGTTACCGCAAGCCAGCTGCATAACAGTGGAAATGATGACCAACAAGGACAGTTATAGTTATAGATGTAATGTAGTGACCACCATTGATAGTACAAAAAACTGGCTAACAGACAACAGGTTGTCACTGCATCTAGGCAACAAGACAGAATCCATATTAATGGGTTAAAAAATAAGGCTAAGCAGGGAGGACAAACCACCGGAGGAACCTCTGGTGAACGATGAGTAATGTCTCTATGCACTTTGTTGATGAAAATAATTGTTTTTAATGCACAAATGAGCATGAATGATGCTTTTTTTTATAATAAAAAAAAAACTGAAACATGAATGAACATGAACATGAATGAACTGAAACATGAATACCACTACATGCACTAAGAATGCTCGATGCACTTCAGATGCCATAGTGCCACTTGAAACCAGTAACAACAGGGACAACGTACATATTCTATAGGGTGTTCTTGTATTTCAGTGCATTCAACCCTCGATATATTGACCTGAAGGTTGTTAACGTGGTCCAGTTATGCTGCTCTGTGTCCCTCAGATTGCTGGTTTAAAATGTTAAAGTACTTAATCTTCATCAATTTATGCCATGTCTTGTATGCTAAATCTTTTTTGGGGGGAGGCTCAGATAAATGTAGTTGAGTAAAATGTACAATATTTACTTTGAAATGTAGTGGAGTGAAAGTACAAAGTTCCCTATAATGAAAATTAAAAAGTAATGCAGTCAGTAATTTTATTTTATTTTACTGGGTAGATGACGGAAACAACAGTTGCTGATGATACATGATATTGTTCGCTATTCCAGCACTGTTTGTATTTTATATCGTACATCCATTTGTGTAACTGTAAATCCATGTATATTTATTGTATATATTAAAAATAGTGGCTATTTATGTACACTTTAGTTGTGGGTTTTCTTTTCTGATCTATCTTGAGAATGTGTTGTCATGCATTTATTTATATGTATATTAAATATAAGAAAAGCTATGTCCTGTACCCATATACTGTGATTTACAGGTATTTTGGTAAATGGTAAATGGCTGTATTTATATAGCGCTTTTATCCAAAGCGCTTTACAATTTGTTTCTCACATTTGACCCATTCACTCACACATTCACACACAGACGGTGGAGGCAACCATGCAAGGTGCCAACCTGCTCATCATGTCTTGCTCAAGGACACTTCTACACGCTGCCCAGGAGGAGCGAGAATCAAACCGGGAACCTCCGGATTACCAGACGACTGCTCTACTCCCAAGCCACTGTCGCCTATTAGGTCTATTTTATTATTAGGTATTTTTACTTTGGTCTCCATCACTATACATTTATAGATTTATAGTTAGTGTAATCAATCATTTGACCTGATGTACACTAGAATGTGCAGCATACCATTCTCTGACGTCTCACCCCTTTATGGAGGAGGATTGTTGGCATATTTACCTGGATCACAAAAGAACCAACATAGCATGTTTACAAAAGAGGTGGATTATTCTGGTTGCAGAATGACAGCTCTCACTTTTTTCCTCATTTCCCTCCCCCATCTAGTGACACAACTGTCGGGTCTAGCTCGTATACTGTGTTGGACCACTAGCCTAAACTAAATGTATCAGCAATAGTAGTAATAATGGATTATCGTCATAGTTCTTGTAATCTTCAATCAAGTCAACTGTAAGTAATGCTTGAGACGTTATCTATAGCTAATGCTTGCATCACCATGGAGGTCTAAGGTAAATGTGTATCTCATGAACGGACTTTTCCACTGCATATTGTAACCCTCTCTGTCTGCTTCTAGATGAAATATTTGTGTTATCTTTAAAAAACAGGTCTATTACCTGCTGTGGTAAATCTCCCGCGGCCTAGCCCCTTTCGTGACTGTGAAGCAAGGCTTGCATCACAGTCAGAAGAGGGGCTGCCTGCGGCCATCGTCAACACAGTCATTCACGGTCGGCTTTGTTTGTCCGAGGTTTCAAAGGGGGCGTGGCTTAGCGATAGGTCTACGAAGGTCACCCTCATTTTAAATGTCGTTTAACCTCTTAACATTCCTGCTAATTTAGCATAAAAGGCCTATCGAAATGCATACCCACAGAAAGCTATTCTTGAACCATTTGTAGCACATGCATAAGGCGCCGTGTCCACCGAGAGCGTTTTCTGAGCTGCCAGCGCCTTTCTGACATTAACCCTTTCACTAGGCAGTTAGCCTCTGGTATGCGTGCCATTAGCGTTAGCCACGCTTCTAGGCCTCTTTTCTTTTGGAAAGAATGAAAAAAAATTAAAAATATATATATATTATATATATATTTTTTTATTCGACTAAGAGGTTCGCTAGCCGACTACGGCTCCTTTCGACCGATTAGTCGACTAATCGACTAATAGGGGTCAGCCCTAGAAAATGTATTATCGGCTATTGTAATAATTCTGCCTCATGAACATTGGCAAGCTTTCCATTTTTGCACAAAATTAGTTCCCTTCTATCACTAACATTATTGTTTAAGCATTTTTGGTTGAAATAAAATGATACGTAACAACAATGATGTAACCACCTCCCTATTGGAATTCGTTCTTAATGACTTACCTGGTTATATAAAGGTTACTACAGGTGTTGTTGGAGTCAGCTGACCTGCCCGTGGCCTCATGATAGGCCAGCTCCAGCAGCTCAGCAGAGGTGTGTCCAGAGTCCCTCTGCTGGCTACCCTGCAGTTCTGCCATGTTCTGCCGGGTCTGGTGGTGGATCTGGATGGGCTCTCCAGACGGACCTGCGGACACACAACCATGTGTAGTAGGCGGCACAGCGCTGTAGGGGTTAACACTGTCGCCTCACAGCAAGAAGGTCCAGGGTTCGATTCCCGCTTGAGGTGGTTAAAGCCCCATTTGTTGCCTGTCAATAGCTGGCAGGTGACAAAATCCGTTCAGCGGTTCTCGAGTTACATGCCGATATTTGAGGCTTGCGCAAAGTACACGGTATTGCGCAAATACTACTCCCGACTCTTGGGGCTCTAGTTCCGTCAATCATTTGGCGATCTCGAAAATGATTGGACAGGGATGTAGCCAATGAGTGTGGCTTTCCAATGATACCCCACCTGGGGATGTACGCATCAGGGATCTAGGTGAAAAGTTACGAGCGAAAACAGGAAGAGAAAAACCGCAGAATGAATTGAAGTCTGAGAAAACAGAGCTTTTCTTTTGTACACAGTTTACCAAAATCACTCCTAATCACTCATTTCTGAACGGATCTTTATGAAATTTGGACATGTACTACATACGACTTCGGGCTATGGATCTCGGGAGTTTTTTAAGCCATACGAATTTCTGGGGAAATACTACTTCTGGACTACCAACTACTACAGAAAAACTTGAGTAACAAGTTTTTCTACAACTCAAGTTTAGACCTATTTCATTGTTACTCTATTTAATTACCACTAAAGTTCCTTATTGTATCGGAAACCTCAGAATGTCATATTTCAAAAGAGACCAGGCTCATGCATGTGGTATAAGTATAAAGTATAGTATTTTGGTTTGCAAATAAAGTATGCAGTCCACAAAAACGAAAACTAAAATGGCCAATTTTGGGGGCGCATATTAAGAGGTTTGTCTGAAGGAGTCGACTGAAGGCTTCTTGTCCTCCGTGAAACCATACAATTGGATTCGCAATTGTGTATGTGTGTGTGTGTGTGTGTGTGTGTGTGTGTGTGTGTGTGTGTGTGTGTGTGTGTGTGTGTGTGTGTGCCTCCTCACCCACGGGGAAGGTGTGCATCCACCTCCTCCTGTTGGAGGTGAGTTTCATGGGCATGCGAGACGGAGCGAAGGGGTTGATCAGAGCCCTCTGGGGGGTGTAGCCTCCGGGTCGGATGTGGAGTGTAGACTCTGCACTGCCCACCGTGAACCTGCCGGGGGCGCTGCTGTCACGCTGCACCTCCAGCATCTTCTCCAATAACTCTGACAGAGAGAGAGAGAGAGGGAGAGGGAGGAGAGAGAGACAGAGAGAGACAGAGAGAGAGAGGACGGCGATAGAGAAAAAGAAACAGAGATAGAGACCCAGAGAGAGAGAGAGAGAAAGAGAGATAGACACAGAGAGAGGGAGCGATAGACAAAGAGAGACACAGAGACAGAGAGAGAGGGAGGAGAGAGAGAGAGAGAGAGAGAGAGAGAGAGAGAGAGACACACAAAAAAGGCAGATTTTTTTCAGATTTTTTTCAAACATGGGTTAAGGTTATGGTTAATACCTCTAGTACTGGTGTAGCCCAGGGTTAGGGTTAAGGTTAGGGTTAATCAGGGATGTGATTGCGCCTTAAGAAAAAAAACTGAACATTTTCTAAACAATCTTATTTTTTTTCTAAACACTCCATTTGAATGAATGAACACATTTTATTTGTATAGATTGAACTGTTCACAGCGAAGAGGAAGGTGGGAGAGGAAAGGGACAAAGAAAATGAATCAAATATATCAGTGTCCCCCTAAACATTTTAAAGGGGTTCATCTTGACCCCTCCCAAGTCATCCTGGCTCAAACACTAACGTTAGGACCTTGAATGAATGAATGAATGAAAACTTTATTAACATATTGCAGAATGGGTACAATACAGTACGGCTCAATACACACAATTGTTAAGGGGATGCAGACCAGAGAGAGACGTTTGTCTTGTTTACATCAGGGTCCCCCATTTTCAATTCATAGTGACATTTATGACATACACAACATACATGACATTTATGGCATAGGGACATACATGACATACTGGTATATAGTACTGTTACATTTGTGACATATACAATATGCAAATATACAGTACTGTTACCCATAGATCCTAACAGAGATTATATACATATGATGGGGAGGAGACTGTACATTAGGAGGGGGTGGGTGGGTGGGAGAGGAATATACATACAGTGGGGAGAGAATATATACATACGGTGGGGAGGAGACTGTACATTAGGAGGTGGTGGGAGAGTTTGATTGATTGATTGAAAACTTTATTAACAGATTGCAGAATGGGTACAGTACAGTACAGCTCAATACATACAATTGTTAAGGGGATGCAGACCACATCAGGGTCCCCCATTTTCAATTCATCGTAACATATATGACATACATGACATACAGATAGACAGTACTGCTACATATATACATTTATGACATACCAGATTTGCAAATACAGTACTGTTTGTGATACAAAAAGAGTCCAGAAAAAAAGAGTATATACATTTGACGTAGAAACTGTACATTGGATTGGGTAGGTGGGGGGGGGGGGGTGGGGGGGGGACTGTACATTGGAGGTGGTTGGGTGGGGGGGGGGGGGGGGGGGGGGGTTGGGTAGGAGTGGGGGGGGGGGTTGGGTAGGAGGGGAGGGGAGGGGTGGGTTGGACACTGTACAACTGTACAAACAAAACTGTACATTGGAATATTGACAAGACCATACTTGGTAATTTACTGTACATTGGAGGGGGTTGTGTTAGGACAATTACAGGGGCCAGTTTCGAATTGCAGTCTCCCGTAGGTGTTTTTTGAGAGTGTTTTTGAAAGTGGGTAGTGATTCACATTCCTTTACAGCTTTGGGTAGGGCGTTCCACATTGATGTGGCATAATTGCGAAACGTGTTTAGTCCCTTGTTTGAGCCAAATCTGGGTTTAACATGATTTGTGGAGCTCCCTCTGGTGTTGTGATCGTGGTATTCACTGACCTTTGGGAAGTATTTTGACATGTACATGGGTACCTTGGTCGTGTAGTGTATCTTGTAGACCAGGCCCATTGCAAGTTGCTGTACTCTGTTGTCTACTCTAAGCCATCCTAGGTTGTCAAAGTGGGCAGGGGTGAGGTGGGTTCTAGGAGTAAGGTCAAGCAGTAGTCTGACCAGTTTGTTTTGAGATGTTTGTAATTTTGTTTTTAGCGCCTTTGAGGTGCTTTGGTACCATGAGGTGCAAGCATAGTCGTAGTACGAGTAGTATGAGTGCTCCTGCCAGAGTCTTCAGGGTATTCTTGTTTACCAGTGAGGAGATCCGGTACAAGAATCGAGTTTGTTGGTTGACTTTTTTTATTACATTGGATGCCATTTTGTCACAGGAAAGATTTGCCTCTAGGATGGAACCCAGGTAGGTAATATCTTCTTTCCTTGTGACAATATTGTCACCCACTGTAACTGAGAGGCCGTCGGTCTTGCTGAGTTTGTTATTTGAACAGAAGAGAATGGACTCTGTAACTGAGGGGTACAATTCCCTGACTGTATTGTTAGATATGATATTTAATACCACTACCTCATGTACTTTAACTTCTGGCCACCCAGTACAAGATATAAGTATGATGAACACTTTCCCACCTGATGAAACGAATCCACACAAATGTACCAAATCGAAGGTTTAATACAGCAAAAGGTGTATACAACGATCACTTAATTACATTTATGATTTGAAATATGAAATATGCACTTTTATGGCAAATGAGTATTCGTAGGTAAATCAACATTGAATGTCCAATCTCTGGTTGCGCAGGGAGTAAGTATACAACCTGGAATATTTAGGAAACGATAGCGATGGTACTTAGATGATTATAGCTGGATACACTAAGGGGGGGGGGGGGTCCCGCTGGTTGTAAGACAGTAGGAGGGGGGGGGTTAGAGAAGCCGCTGGCGGTATCCCATCTGGCCGACGGTGTCTTGGGAGAATCCAAAGTCTTGGACACGGTGCCCACAGAACCTCGGACCGCAGACGAATACAGCTGGACCCTCTGTGGAACGGTATCTGCCGGTCCACAACGGAGAGACGTGAGGCGACCTCACTGGTGTAGAGCGCCGTCTCACCTGGAGTCCTCTCCGGGGGGTAGTTCCAACACTCCGCAGTGTTGGCCTTTATCCATGGAATAATCAAAGCACACAAAGCATAATCCAAGCCGTGGAAGGCTCGCCGTCGTCCGGGTAGAGTAATCCAATATACAGGTCCAGTCGCTCTTGGCCCGGAGCTCCTCGGATGCAATCACCACTAGGGGTCTGACCAGCCTGGTTAAGCGTCCAGATAACGTCAGGAACGATGGGGGTACTGATAACTTTAGAACTCTAACCGAACGATGCACCATACATAAATAGACTATTATTAGCTTAATAGAATACGTCCAACTCGACGGTATAGTGCCAAACTATGACTATTCAACTATTAATCTACACGATATCTCAATGCCTATTCTGGGCCAAGTAGGCCTTACTACACCGCACGTGCGTCGTGGGGAGGCTTTGCGTCTGTCACTCTGTTGGAGGGTAAAGAACTGGACTAAAAGAAAGTTCTACTTTACTTGCGCCATATATATATGCGCTATGAACAAATAGTACCATTCGTATTTCGCCCGACATATTACTGCGCGGAACCGGGGGTTGCCACGACATGTTAGGCGGCACGATTGAACTTGGACCTAGGGGTATGGCAACCTGGCGCCAGGTTCTCGTCCAATGGTAGAATGAAACTATTATGGGCTGTTTAGTAGACTAAAGGGATATTCAATGCATATTGTACAAGGAATATACAGGGGATATCAAACGATATACAAATACAATTAAATATATATATATAAATAAATATATATATTCGGTTTAATCTGATCCTGTGTAATGATAGTTTGTTGTCAGCGAGCCATATGCAGATTTTGCCTAGTTCTGAGCTGAGGGTTTTTTCAACCTGTAACTTGTTCTTGTCGGAGACCAGCAGGGCTGAGTCATCCGCAAACAGGAACAAGTTGCAGTCACAAGCTGACGACATGTCATTTGCATAAATTAGGAACAGTAGCGGACCTAGTATGCTTCCTTGTGGAACACCACAGCTTACTGTGAGGGGGGGGGGGGGATAGGGAATTATACATACGGTGGGGAGAGAATATATACATACGGTGGGGAGAGAATATATACATACGGTGGGGATGAGACTGTCTATTAGGAGGGGGTGGGTGGGTGGTAAAGAAATATACATACAGTGGGGAGAGAATATATACATGCGGTGAGGAGGAGACTGTCTATTAGGAGGGGGTGGGGGGTTTGGACATTTACGGTGGCCAGTTTCTAAATAGCAGGCTCCCGTAGGTATTCTTTGAGAGTGGTTTTGAAAGTGGGTAGGGATTCACATTCCTTTACAGCTTTGGGTAGGGCGTTCCACATTGATGTGGCCTTAGTCGTGTAGTGTATCTTGTAGACCAGGCCCATTGCAAGTTGCTGTACTCTGTCGTCTACTCTAAGCCATCCTAGGTTGTCAAAGTGGGCAGGGGTGAGGTGGGTTCTAGGAGTAAGGTCAAGTAGTAGTCTGACCAGTTGTTTTTGTGATGTTTGTATCTTGTTTTTAGAGTCTTTGAGGTGCTTTGGTACCATGAGGTGCAAGCATAGTCGTAGTACCCTTGAATGAGTGCTCCTGCCAGAGTCTTCAGGGTATTCTTGTTTACCAGAGAGGAGATCCGGTACAAGAATCTAGTTCGTTGGTTGACTTTTTTTATTACATTGGATGCCATTCTGTCACAGGAAAGATTTGCCTCTAGGATGGAACCTAGGTATGTAATTTCATCTTTCCTTGTGACAATATTGTCACCTACTGTAACTGAGAAGCCATCGGTCTTGCAGAGTTTGTTATTTGATCCGAAGAGAATGGACTCTGTTTTACCCAGGTGTAATGATAGTTTGTTATCAGCGAGCAGATTCTGCCGAGTTCTGAGCTGAGGGTCAAACCAATTCAAATCAAAACCAATTGCTTTTAGCTTATCAATCAGAATGGAGTGATTGACAGTGTCGAAGGCCTTTTGTAGGGCCAGCATGACCATGCCGCAGTATTTGCCCGCGTCCACCTCTTGTTTTCTTCTTTGCAACCAGATTGTGCAACACCTGTAACCGGCTCCTCTGGAAGTCTTGCCTACTGCGAAGGGCTGCAGTTGGACTAATGGACTCTTTTGCTTTTCTTTTGCTCTCAGGTGGATTTTGAGAATGAAGGTGGTGACAGCTTCTTGGTTATGTCTAGGTTGGCTCCGGTACCTCATGCTTGAGAGTTTGATGTTTCTACAGAGCTTCACATTAACTGGACAATGCTTGCTCTCCCTTGAGTAGTGTTGAGTGGCAGACTGCGGCACTGCTTGCCAGGAACCTTCCCTGGTTGGTCAGTTTTACGAAATCAATCCAGTGTCAGTGTGTTTCCTAGTGTGTTGACATCTTTACAGCATCTCGCGCCACGCAACAAAACTGCTAACATTATCGATAGCCAATGAAAATCTGTTATGCAAGAATAGCAGGTCTGATAAATGTTTAGACCAGGTGGACAAATAATCAAAACATACATAAAGCTCAATATTAAAAATATATATATATAAAATTGTTACAAAAAACAGTTACAATGAATATTTTTTTATCATGATTTTAGGTCAGAAAACCGGAAATCCGGTTAAAACGGAGAAATCACATCCCTGGTTAATACCTCTGGTACTGGTGTAGCCCAGGGTTGAGGTAGGTTACGGGTTAATACCTCTAGTACTGGTGTAGCCCAGGGTTGAGGTAGGATAAGGGTTTTTTTTTTTTTTTTTTTTGATCCACTTTTTCTCCCATTTTTCCATATTTTTCTCCCATCCCAATTTCGTATCATCCAATTCAACCCTCCCCTGTCACGAACGCTGTTTCTTGCCTCCCACAAGCCGGCTGCAATGTGGACTAAGTCATACATAGCACAAGTCCCCTCCGGTACTTGAGGTAACAGCAGTCGCATCTTTTCACCTGCGCAGCTCGATCTCTCAGTGTCTAGGAGTAACGCGTGGAGGCTCACGCTGCCCCAGACACTTCCTGATTCTACTGCGCAGGCGCACCAACCGACTTGTAGGAGTCGCTTGTTCACAACGTTCGATCCCCACCCTTCAGTTTTCCCTCCCCGTAATACGGCCAATGTGTATTACTGCGGACGACCAGCCAAACTGAAAAACAATGTGGAGAGCTGGATTCGAACACGCGAATCCTAGCGTCTCCACACTGGTAGCGAGTGCCTTGTCCACTACACCACCTAGCCGCCCCGAGGTAGGATAAGGGTTAATACCTCTGGTACTGGTGTAGCCCAGGGTTAGGGTTAAGGGTTAAGGTAGGTTAAGGGTTAAGGGTTAATACCTCTGGTACTGGTGTAGCCCAGGGTTAGGGTTAAAGGGGAGATGAAGCATTGAACAATGTGATCCTAGTTTGTTTGTTGTGTACCTTGTGTAAGACAGGGTCCTATAATCAAATGTGAAATCCTGCTTATTTGTCGCGGGGCATTTAGCTACCTGGCTACCTAGCCGCAGCCGGGATTCAAAGCCAACTAGCCGGCTAACCCAGCTCGCTAAATGCTGCATGTAGCTAGTTAGCTGAACTGGAGCTAGGTAGCCAGGTAGCTAAATGCTGCATATAGCTAGTTAGCTGAACTGGAGCTAGGTAGCCAGGTAGCTAAATGCCCCGCGACGGTGGTTGAACTGGAGCTAGGTAGCCAGCAGTGGCGGCTGCTGGATTTTTCTCCACTAGGGGCGCTATACCAAAACATTTTGCAAACATGTACCACGCAACCGACTCATGGCAAGACGTGATCGATTCGACTCACGCTCACGGCAATGAATCGGCTCTTATGAACGAGTCGCTCAGCTGTTACTACAACAACACACAACAACCAGTCAAATAAAGTACAGTCTAATTCACAACTTGAAACACAATATATAAATAGAAAAGTTAGAAACAAAACTTGCTCCGTCTCCAAACACACGCAGAGAGAGAGAGAGAAAGAGAGAGAGAGAGAGAGAGAGAGAGAGAGAGAGAGAGAGAGAGAGAGAGAGAGAGAGAGAGAGAGAGAGAGAGAGAGAGAAGCGTTAACTGAGTGGCTGAGAGAGAGAGAGAGAGAAGCGTTAGCTGAGTGGCTGAGAGAGAGAGAGAGAGCGAGAGAGAGAAAAAAAGATCGCGACTCACCAGCTAAGACAGAGTATTGCAAATCTACCTTGTTGTTGTTGTTAAATTGACAGCAGAGCAGGGCCCTATTCCCCGTACCTGGTTCAACTAAGTCGATCAAGAGTCCCATTATCCAGATTCAATTAACCCGATGTTTGAAGCCGGGATTTTCCTGTTCCTCGAAGGTGGATTCAGTCTCGTTAACTCGAACCAGACTTGAGACCCAGGATAAGTGCGCGCGGCCGCTTCAGTTGAAAAGCCAGCAAGTATCGATAGCAGAAATCCTGATTTTCTAAATTGATTAATTGATTTAAAACTTTATTAACAGATTGCAGTACGGCTCAATAGCCTCGCCGACAAGTTAAATGCATAATCTATAGGCTAATTTTAAGTCCCTCATTACCCCAATCAATCAGATTATATTTCTTTAAACTTGCCTGCTGGCAGTAGGTTTATGGAATGGATAATCAAATGAGATCTTGCTAGCGAAAATAATTAGTTCAACTGTTATACAGAATAAGGATACGGCTCTCTTACCCATTGATTGATGTATGGTGGATCTTTTACTTATCTGCACTGTGGTGTGACGGTTTGTCGTTTTGACTTTCACGCAGACGACCGGGGTTCGAATCCCACTTCTTCTAGTCTTTTTCTTCTTTTTGCAATGTAGGAATAATTCAATTTGGTGCACGTTGAGAGCTATATAAAGAATGACATCCTCAATGCATGTAGATTTATAATATTTTAACTTAAAACTAGGCTACTTTTGCGTATAATCATTAATATTATATTCCAAAAAGATTATATTGGAACCGCGGGGTCTCGAACTCGGGTCGCCCGCTTGCCAGGAGCGAACACTGGCCGTTGCACCACTGTGCCAGACGGGATATATCCATTGTGTATCCATCAATGCACAAGAGACCCGTGTTTCGAATATTTTTCTTTTGAAAGAAGTTTTATCTCTTTATTCTCGAATGCATTAATGTGACGTCAACGGCTCATTAAATTTCTCAAATCCGTCAAACAGCGCATCTCATCAGACATTTTAATCCCAGTTACAATATCACAATAACGTGTGAGTGATGATACAATTCAACAATCCTCAGAGTCCTCATAATTCATAATCCACAAAAACCACAATCCACGCATAGACACTTCAATTTTATGCTTGAATGAAACACAAGATTATTCTACCCCATACAAACACTAACAGTATGCAAAGAACAGTTTTATATAGGGCTATCAGGGCATGGAATTATCTTCCAAGTGACATACGTGACATAAGAGGTGTAGCAAGCTTCAAAAATAAATTAAAATCTTACATGTAGCCAATATTGACAATGCTGAGATATGCAATATGTTACCGTTGATGTACATATTTAGATATAATATGTTTGTGTGTTAATGTTGTTGTGGTTCCTCGGTTGGTACGTCTTGCTATGTTGTGTTTCCTTATTTGGTATGTCTTGCTATGTTTTAATTGTATTATGTTTTAATTGCAATGTATATGTTGTAATGTTTTAATGTTGTCTTGGACCCCAGGAAGACTAGTTGACGTCTCGGCGTCAGCTAATGGGGATCCTTTGCTAATAAACAAATAAACAATCCGGGCGCTCCGTTAAGCAAATCTACAGCGGAGAATATATGAAACTAATCAGAGCCAAACGGCCGATAGGTTTAATTAATTAAAAATATCCCCGCGGGATTCACATTTGCAATGCGCCGTTATTAAAATAACCACATGCAGCGTGTATCGCACTCCGAATGCCGTATATGACGTGCATTATTTTATTTGGGACAAAGTAAATCTATAGGCTGAATATGATTTATTATCAGCATTTAGTTCTATTATTATACATTTCAAAAGCCCCCTCTAGAAAAACGAAGCACAGAAACATAATTCAGAATGGTATAATGCAGATCTAGACTGTGAGAATCATTTCAGGAAGCGAGCTGGCATTCCTTTGCGGGCGCGTGGCCATGGTTCATCCAGCTAACTGAACTTAAGCCTGCTCTCGACCAGGCTCAAACTTTTTGATCTGTTGTCATGGTGATTTAGACAATCGAGCGTCGGGGAACAGAAAGGTCCGGCTTAAGTCAGGCTATGCTGGAAATTATCCGGCTAACTCAGTTAGCCAGGTACAGGGAACGGGGCCCAGGCAGCAGGGTATATCCACTCCATGGCATTGTCCATTGTGCATGTCCCTCCACACTGCATCCATATATAGCTTATAGCCAACAAGTACTGTGTGAGATAACAACAAATAGCTGCATCTCACAACAGCATAAACTCACTTTGTTTAATTGAAACGTGGTGGGCTTGATAAAGTGTATAATCCGCTGTTGATGATGTATATCCAGATCCAGACCACTGTCCACTGTCCAGACTGCATCCGATCCGCCATATAGCTTGTTAGCTGTTAGCACCACAACAAGACAGTACTTGATTTCTTTGTCCATTTCCGCGTCGAACAGACTGCAAACTACCTGGCGTTCTATCGCCACGCTCTAAGACAAACTCTAACCTTAACCAACTTTGAAAGAGTGCCTAAGCTTAACCGTCGAAAGAACTTGCAGTCACGCTCTAAGACAAATAGCTCGCATCTCAGTCACAACACAACTATCTTTACCACCAAGCTAGAATTGGAACATAGAAATTGGATTCGGCCAATCAGAGATCGTCTCCGCGAAATGCTGCTACGGAAAAAAAAACTGCCGTCGGCCAATCAGAGAGCGTCTCTGCGAAATGCGGCTACAGAAATTCTTGACGCTGCTGCCTAGACCGCTTCAAATCGCGCCCGGATTCCAACATAATAGTCATATTTCAACGCACAACGCGTTACGCACTGATTGGCTGCGACGGATACAGCGATCAAACAGTGACGCGCACTCAGAGCGCTATTGCGTCTAGCCCGGGCCGAGAAAAAAAAAAAAAAAAAAGAAAAGTGAGTCACTTCCTGTTCAGGAAAACGAGTATTTTTAATTTTATATATTAACGTTATATTGTGCATTGGAAACACAAACACTTAAAATGAGTAAATATTATTCATTTTAAACATGTTTATATTATTTATAGGGCTATAAAACAAAAAACAAAAAAATTATTTTTCTTGTTCTTCTCTCATATAACCAGGGGCCTGAGGGGGGGGCGGCGCCCGAGCGCCCCTAGTGGCGAGCCGCCACTGGTAGCCAGGTAGCTAAATGCCCTGCGGTGGTGGTTGAACTGGAGCTAGGTAGCCAGGTAGCTAAATGCCCCGCGACGGTGGTTGAACAACACTGTTTTTTTCACTGGTAGTTTGTGGAAATTAACCAACTTTCCTCTCTTTCACACGGTAAAATTAGTTTGAACAGCCAGGAGCAATACAAAAAGAACCACCGCGGTCCCGTTGTTTGGTAGGCAACGTTGCATTTACTGACACTCCATGTTTACTAGGCAGCTACTAGGGGTGGGAATCACCAGTTTCATCATGATACGATACGATATCGATTCTTTGGACAACGATACGATATTTGCCGATATCACAAAGTCTTTCACGATACGATACGATTAGATTCAGGTGCCTGCGATCGATATGAGATGATATCATATGCCCATTTAACACAATCAGTAACATTTAGATCAACAAAAA
>NC_140172.1:972909-1062093 GCF_963971535.1 Notolepis coatsorum
TGTGACGCCGATCTGCATTTAACTCTGACCACTCGCCTTTTCACTTGCAAAAGAGAATGGCTTTTCTAAATGAAGTGTGTAAAACTGCCAGTTTTATTATCGAAATATTGGAAACGGAGATAGAGTCTATGTTATCTCCGTTTCCAATATTTCGAAATAAAACTGGTGTTTTTATTTCATGCAATGCGTGTTTTCCATTTCAGCACCACGCGCTGTCCACCTCATGTTGAGCAAGCCTATACGCTACATTGCACCTCGCTGCCTATACACCCGTTATTCAAGTGTGTAAAACTGCCCGTTTTATTATCTAAATATTGGAAACGGAGATGAGACACTCTTTATTGACATCGGATGACGACGAGGTGACAGCAGTTGAACAGCGAGGGAAAAATGGTGTAAACTGGCGTGAGACATGTAGGAAATTGGTCCGCGGAGGTCCGCTCGACTACGAAAGCTCAAAGAGTCCAGCGGACCTCCGCAGAGTCCAGTCCACGTAGTCCAGTCCGCTCGACCGTGGGAGGAGCACCTTTACTGAGAGTCAGTGTGTAGTCACCTGAAGTTGGTGCTCCTCTGGGCGCGGGAGGGACCAGGAAGTCTGAAGACCTGAGCGTCGTGGGCATCGTAGTCCACCTGGATGGGGAGGCTGGTCTCACTGTCCTTAGGAGCACACAGCGCTGGAGGAGACACAGGAGACACATGAGACACAGGAGACACAGGAGACACAGGAGACACAGGAGACACATGAGACACAGGAGACACAATAGACACAGGGAGACACAGGAGACACATGAGACACAGGAGACACAATAGACACAGGGAGACACAATAGACACAGGGAGACACAGGAGACACATGAGACACAGGAGACACAGGAGACACAATAGACACAGGGAGACACATGAGACACAGGGAGACACAAGAGACACAGGAGACACATGAGACACAGGAGACACAGGAGACACAGGAGACACAGGAGACACAGGGAGACACAGGAGACACAGAGACACAGGAGACACAGAGACACAGGAGACACAGGAGACACAGGAGACACAGGAGACACAGGAGACACAGGGAGACACAGGAGACACATGAGACACATGAGACACAGAGACACAGAGACACAGAGACACAGGAGACACAAGAGACACAAGAGACACAGGGAGACACAGGAGACACAGGAGACACAAGAGACACAAGAGACACAGGGAGACACAGGAGACACATGAGACACAGGGAGACACAGGGAGACAAGAGACACAGGAGACACAGAGACACAGGAGACACAGATACACAGAGACACAGGAGACACAGGAGACACAGAGACACAGGAGACACAGAGACACAGGAGACACAGAGACACAGAGACACAGGAGACACAGGAGACACAGAGACACAGAGACACAGAGAGACACAGGAGACACATGAGACACAGGAGACACAGGAGACACATGAGACACAGGAGACACAGAGACACAGACACAAGAGACACAGGAGACACAGAGACACAGAGACACAGGGAGACACATGAGACACAGAGACACAGAGACACAGGAGACACAGGAGACACAGGAGACACATGAGACACAGAGACACAGGAGACACAGAGACACAGGAGACACAGAGACACAGAGACACAGGAGACACAGGAGACACAGAGACACAGAGACACAGGAGACACAGAGACACAGAGACACAGAGACACAGGAGACACAGGAGACACAGGAGACACAGGAGACAGAGACACAGGAGACACAGAGACACAGAGACACAGGAGACACAGAGACACAGGAGACACAGAGACACAGAGACACAGGAGACACAGAGACACAGGAGACACAGAGACACAGGAGACACAGAGACACAGAGACACAGAGACACAGAGAGACACAGGAGACACATGAGACACAGGAGACACAGAGACACAAGAGACACAGGAGACACAGGAGACACAGAGACACAGAGACACAGGAGACACAGGAGACACATGAGACACAGGAGACACAGAGACACAGACACAAGAGACACAGGAGACACAGGAGACACAGAGACACAGGGAGACACATGAGACACAGAGACACAGAGACACAGGAGACACAGGAGACACAGAGACACAGGAGACACAGACACAGGAGACACAGAGACACAGGGAGACACATGAGACACAGAGACACAGAGACACAGGAGACACAGGAGACACAGAGACACAGATACACAGAGACACAGAGACACAGAGACACAGGAGACACAGGAGACACAGGAGACACATGAGACACAGGAGACACAGAGACAAAGAGACACAGAGACACAGGAGACACAAAGACACAGGAGACACAGAGACACAGAGACACAGGAGACACAGGAGACACATGAGACACAGGAGACACAGAGACAAAGAGACACAGAGACACAGGAGACACAAAGACACAGGAGACACAGAGACACAGAGACACAGGAGACACAGGAGACACAGAGACACAGGAGACACAGAGACACAGAGACACAGAGACACAGAGACACAGAGACACAGAGACACAGGAGACACAGAGACACAGGAGACACAGAGACACAGAGACACAGAGAGACACAGGAGACAGAGACACAGGAGACACAGAGACACAGAGACACAGAGACACAGGAGACACAGAGACACAGGAGACACAGAGACACAGGAGACACAGAGACACAGGAGACACAGAGACACAGGAGACACAGGAGACAGAGACACAGGAGACACAGGAGACAGAGACACAGAGACACAGAGACACAGAGAGACAGGAGACACAGAGACACAGGAGACACAGAGACACAGGAGACACAGAGACACAGGAGACACAGAGACACAGGAGACACAGAGACACAGGAGACACAGGAGACAGAGACACAGGAGACACAGGAGACAGAGACACAGAGACACAGAGACAGAGAGACACAGAGAGACAGGAGACACAGAGACACAAGAAATAAGCTGAGACACAAGAGACACAGGAGACACAGAGACACAAGAGACAAGCTGAGACACATGAGACAAGCTGAGACACAAGAGACAAGCTGAGACACAAGAGACAAGCTGAGACACACAGAGACAAGCTGAGACACAAGAGACAAGCTGAGACACACAGAGACGGCTACCTGCTATTATAGCTACTTACTGTGGTCCTTGCTGTGGTTGCTCTTGTATTTCTCTGCGTGAATCTGGAAGAGAAGATATCTGTGTTATTAATTCAGACCAGGAAATACCACACTGACCACAGGTGAAGCTACTACAGAGACAGCTGGTTCCACCAGGTGAAGCTACTACAGAGACAGCTGGTTCCACCAGGTGAAGCTACTACAGAGACAGCTGGTTCCACCAGGTGAAGCTACTACAGAGACAGCTGGTTCCACCTGGTGAAGCTACTACAGAGACAGCTGGTTCCACCTGGTGAAGCTACTACAGAGACAGCTGGTTCCACCTGGTGAAGCTACTACAGAGACAGCTGGTTCCACCTGGTGAAGCTACTACAGAGACAGCTGGTTCCACCAGGTGAAGCTACTACAGAGACAGCTGGTTCCACCTGGTGAAGCTACTACAGAGACAGCTGGTTCCACCTGGTGAAGCTACTACACAGACAGCTGGTTCCACCAGGTGAAGCTACTACAGAGACAGCTGGTTCCACCTGGTGAAGCTACTACAGAGACAGCTGGTTCCACCTGGTGAAGCTACTACACAGACAGCTGGTTCCACCTGGTGAAGCTACTACAGAGACAGTTGGTTCCACCTGGTGAAGCTACTACAGAGACAGCTGGTTCCACCAGGTGAAGCTACTACAGAGACAGCTGGTTCCACCTGGTGAAGCTACTACAGAGACAGCTGGTTCCACCTGGTGAAGCTACTACAGAGACAGCTGGTTCCACCTGGTGAAGCTACTACAGAGACAGCTGGTTCCACCTGGTGAAGCTACTACAGAGACAGCTGGTTCCACCAGGTGAAGCTACTACAGAGACAGCTGGTTCCACCAGGTGAAGCTACTACAGAGACAGCTGGTTCCACCAGGTGAAGCTACTACAGAGACAGCTGGTTCCACCAGGTGAAGCTACTACAGAGACAGCTGGTTCCACCTGGTGAAGCTACTACGGAGACAGCTGGTTCCACCTGGTGAAGCTACTACAGAGACAGCTGGTTCCACCAGGTGAAGCTACTACAGAGACAGCTGGTTCCACCTGGTGAAGCTACTACAGAGACAGCTGGTTCCACCAGGTGAAGCTACTACAGAGACAGCTGGTTCCACCAGGTGAAGCTACTACAGAGACAGCTGGTTCCACCTGGTGAAGCTACTACAGAGACAGCTGGTTCCACCAGGTGAAGCTACTACAGAGACAGCTGGTTCCACCTGGTGAAGCTACTACAGACAGCTGGTTCCACCAGGTGAAGCTACTACAGAGACAGCTGGTTCCACCAGATGAAGCTACTACAGAGACAGCTGGTTCCACCTGGTGAAGCTACTACAGACAGACAGCTGGTTCCACCAGGTGAAGCTACTACAGAGACAGCTGGTTCCACCTGGTGAAGCTACTACAGAGACAGCTGGTTCCACCTGGTGAAGCTACTACAGAGACAGCTGGTTCCACCAGGTGAAGCTACTACAGAGACAGCTGGTTCCACCTGGTGAAGCTACTACAGAGACAGCTGGTTCCACCTGGTGAAGCTACTACAGAGACAGCTGGTTCCACCTGGTGAAGCTACTACAGAGACAGCTGGTTCCACCTGGTGAAGCTACTACAGAGACAGCTGGTTCCACCAGGTGAAGCTACTACAGAGACAGCTGGTTCCACCTGGTGAAGCTACTACAGAGACAGCTGGTTCCACCAGGTGAAGCTACTACAGAGACAGCTGGTTCCACCTGGTGAAGCTACTACAGAGACAGCTGGTTCCACCAGGTGAAGCTACTACAGAGACAGCTGGTTCCACCTGGTGAAGCTACTACAGAGACAGCTGGTTCCACCTGGTGAAGCTACTACAGAGACAGCTGGTTCCACCTGGTGAAGCTACTACACAGACAGCTGGTTCCACCAGGTGAAGCTACTACAGAGACAGCTGGTTGCACCAGGTGAAGCTACTACAGAGATAGCTGGTTCCACCAGGTGAAGCTACTACAGAGACAGCTGGTTCCACCAGGTGAAGCTACTACAGAGACAGCTGGTTCCACCAGGTGAAGCTACTACAGAGACAGCTGGTTCCACCAGGTGAAGCTACTACAGAGACAGCTGGTTCCACCAGGTGAAGCTACTACAGAGACAGCTGGTTCCACCAGGTGAAGCTACTACAGAGACAGCTGGTTCCACCTGGTGAAGCTACTACAGAGACAGCTGGTTCCACCTGGTGAAGCTACTACAGAGACAGCTGGTTCCACCTGGTGAAGCTACTACAGAGACAGCTGGTTCCACCAGGTGAAGCTACTACAGAGACAGCTGGTTCCACCTGGTGAAGCTACTACAGAGACAGCTGGTTCCACCAGGTGAAGCTACTACAGAGACAGCTGGTTCCACCAGGTGAAGCTACTACAGAGACAGCTGGTTCCACCTGGTGAAGCTACTACAGAGACAGCTGGTTCCACCTGGTGAAGCTACTACAGAGACAGCTGGTTCCACCAGGTGAAGCTACTACAGAGACAGCTGGTTCCACCTGGTGAAGCTACTACAGAGACAGCTGGTTCCACCAGGTGAAGCTACTACAGAGACAGCTGGTTCCACCAGGTGAAGCTACTACAGAGACAGCTGGTTCCACCTGGTGAAGCTACTACAGAGACAGCTGGTTCCACCTGGTGAAGCTACTACAGAGACAGCTGGTTCCACCTGGTGAAGCTACTACAGAGACAGCTGGTTCCACCAGGTGAAGCTACTACAGAGACAGCTGGTTCCACCTGGTGAAGCTACTACAGAGACAGCTGGTTCCACCTGGTGAAGCTACTACAGACAGACAGCTGGTTCCACCTGGTGAAGCTACTACAGAGACAGCTGGTTCCACCAGGTGAAGCTACTACAGAGACAGCTGGTTCCACCAGGTGAAGCTACTACAGAGACAGCTGGTTCCACCTGGTGAAGCTACTACAGAGACAGCTGGTTCCACCTGGTGAAGCTACTACAGAGACAGCTGGTTCCACCTGGTGAAGCTACTACACAGACAGCTGGTTCCACCAGGTGAAGCTGCTACAGAGACAGCTGGTTCCACCTGGTGAAGCTACTACAGAGACAGCTGGTTCCACCTGGTGAAGCTACTACAGAGACAGCTGGTTCCACCTGGTGAAGCTACTACAGAGACAGCTGGTTCCACCTGGTGAAGCTACTACAGAGACAGCTGGTTCCACCAGGTGAAGCTACTACAGAGACAGCTGGTTCCACCAGGTGAAGCTACTACAGACAGACAGCTGGTTCCACCAGGTGAAGCTACTACATAGACAGCTGGTTCCACCTGGTGAAGCTACTACAGAGACAGCTGGTTCCACCAGGTGAAGCTACTACACAGACAGCTGGTTCCACCTGGTGAAGCTACTACAGAGACAGTTGGTTCCACCTGGTGAAGCTACTACAGAGACAGCTGGTTCCACCAGGTGAAGCTACTACAGAGACAGCTGGTTCCACCTGGTGAAGCTACTACAGACAGACAGCTGGTTCCACCAGGTGAAGCTACTACAGAGACAGCTGGTTCCACCAGGTGAAGCTACTACAGACAGACAGCTGGTTCCACCTGGTGAAGCTACTACAGAGACAGCTGGTTCCACCAGGTGAAGCTACTACAGAGACAGCTGGTTCCACCTGGTGAAGCTACTACAGAGACAGCTGGTTCCACCAGGTGAAGCTACTACAGAGACAGCTGGTTCCACCTGGTGAAGCTACTACAGAGACAGCTGGTTCCACCTGGTGAAGCTACTACAGACAGACAGCTGGTTCCACCAGGTGAAGCTACTACAGAGACAGCTGGTTCCACCAGGTGAAGCTACTACAGAGACAGCTGGTTCCACCAGGTGAAGCTACTACAGAGACAGCTGGTTCCACCAGGTGAAGCTACTACAGAGACAGCTGGTTCCACCTGGTGAAGCTACTACAGAGACAGCTGGTTCCACCAGGTGAAGCTACTACAGAGACAGCTGGTTCCACCAGGTGAAGCTACTACAGAGACAGCTGGTTCCACCAGGTGAAGCTACTACAGAGACAGCTGGTTCCACCAGGTGAAGCTACTACAGAGACAGCTGGTTCCACCAGGTGAAGCTACTACAGAGACAGCTGGTTCCACCAGGTGAAGCTACTACAGAGACAGCTGGTTCCACCTGGTGAAGCTACTACAGAGACAGCTGGTTCCACCTGGTGAAGCTACTACAGAGACAGCTGGTTCCACCTGGTGAAGCTACTACAGACAGCTGGTTCCACCAGGTGAAGCTACTACAGACAGACAGCTGGTTCCACCTGGTGAAGCTACTACAGACAGACAGCTGGTTCCACCAGGTGAAGCTACTACAGAGACAGCTGGTTCCACCTGGTGAAGCTACTACAGAGACAGCTGGTTCCACCTGGTGAAGCTACTACAGACAGACAGCTGGTTCCACCAGGTTAAGTTAAGTATTGTGCGATTATTTTCTAGCACTCGCTTGCATTTAAATATGTTTAAGTTAAGTATTGTGTGATTTTGTGTGAAGGGCGCACTAGCAAAGTAAGATTTTCATTGGATGGCAAACTGTCTGTTAAACTGTGCACATGACAATAAACCATCTTGAATCTTGAATCTAAACAGTTTGCTGGTTCAGCCAGCAGGGGGCAGAGTAGCGTGGGGGGGGTACCTTTCTGCCAGCCAGCTTGATGCGAGGAGTGAATGAGCTGCAGGAGTTCTGGCTCTTCGATGTGTAGAAGCTGTGGACGACGGCGATAGAAAAATACATTTATTTAAAAATACATTAGAACATGTATTTGTGGTACAGCGGTGGCCTAAAGGTTAGAGAGGAACAGGCTTGTAGCTGGAAGGTTGCCGATTAGATTCCCTGTACTGGCAGGAAGAATCTGAGAGGGCTTAAGGTCTATGGTATAAATTAGAGAGGGCTTAAAGTCTATGGTATAAACTAGAGAGGGCTTAAAGTCTATGGTATAAACTAGAGAGGGCTTAAAGGAAAACTCCAACATTTTGGGAAATTAGCTTATTTAACATCTTGGTTAGACAAGAAGATACATACCTTTTTTGTCTCTGTGCATGCATTAGGCTTAGGGAACAGCCGCTCCGTTAGCGTAGCTTAGCTTCATCACTGGAAGTGGGTCAGACTTGTACCCTGACGTTCCCTACAGTGCCCTACAGTCACGAAATACACTCCAAATACAACTCCAAAACGTTCCTGTAAACATGTTGTGACCTGTGTATTTACCACGTGGAGAAATAAAAAATAATTGAATTAGACAATTACGTTTTCTAAGCAAATATACTCGGAACTATTTTTTGCCGAACCACTCCTGTCGGGGCGCAGTGATTTCAGTGCTACTTTCTAACGTGACGCCGTGTTTGTTTACATTCTCATTTCGTTCAAATGATCCGAACCGATTGAAGTTTATGGATACCATGACTTCAAATCCTCTTACCTTGACGATTAAAAGCCTCTTTATCTAACGTTAACACGAACCTAAACTAACGTTACAACTAACCTAAAGTTAGTTTAGGTTCGTGTTAACGTTAGATAATGTACAAAATAAACGTATTTCCGCTGCTATAGACGTCGCTCTTTTATTTTGGAACCCCCCGACCGGAAGTTAGCCTAGTTATCTGCTTTAGTGTCCGGTTGTTGGTTAGCTCCGTTAGCGTGCAGGATATCAAGACCAGCCATGGGAATACTGTTTTCTAAATTGGGGAGGCTTTTAATCGTCAAGGTAAGAGGATTTGAAGTCATGGTATCCATAAACTTCAATCGGTTCGGATCATTTGAATGAAATGAGAATGTAAACAAACACGGCGTCACGTTAGAAAGTAGCACTGAAATCACTGCGCCCAGAGAGGAGAGGTTAGGCAAAAAATTGTTCCGAGTATATTTGCTTAGAAAACGTAAAAATGTAATTGTCGAATTCAATTATTTTTTATTTCTCCACGTGGTAAATACACAGGTCACAACATGTTTACAGGAACGTTTTGGAGTTGTATTTGGAGTGTATTTCGTGACTGTAGGGCACTGTAGGGAACGTCAGGGTACAAGTCTGACCCACTTCCAGTGATGAAGCTAAGCTACGCTAACGGTGCGGGCGTTCCCTAAGCCTAATGCACGCACAGAGACAAAAAAGGTATGTATCTTCTTGTCTAACTCCAGGGAAGATGTTAAATAAGCTAATTTCCCAAAATGTTGGAGTGTTCCTTTAAGGTCTATGGTATAAACTAGAGAGGGCTTAAGGTATATGGTATAAACTAGAGATGACTTATGGTCTATGGTATAAACTAGAGAGGGCTTAAGGTATATGGTATAAACTAGAGAGGACTTATGGTCTATGGTATAAACTAGAGATGGCTTAATGTCTATGGTATAAACTAGAGATGGCTTAATGTCTATGGTATAAACTAGAGAGGGCTTAAGGTCTATGGTATAAACTAGAGATGGCTTAATGTCTATGGTATAAACTAGAGATGGCTTAATGTCTATGGTATAAACTAGAGATGGCTTAATGTCTATGGTATACACTAGAGATGGCTTAATGTCTATGGTATAAACTAGAGATGGCTTAATGTCTATGGTATAAACTAGAGATGGCTTAATGTCTATGGTATAAACTAGAGAGGACTTATGGTCTATGGTATAAACTAGAGAGGGCTTAAGGTATATGGTATACACTAGAGATGGCTTAATGTCTATGGTATACACTAGAGAGGGCTTAAGGTCTATGGTATACACTAGAGAGGGCTTAAGGTCTATGGTATACACTAGAGATGGCTTAAGGTCTATGGTATACACTAGAGAGGGCTTAAGGTCTATGGTATAAACTAGAGAGGACTTATGGTCTATGGTATAAACTAGAGAGGGCTTAAGGTCTATGGTATAAACTAGAGAGGACTTATGGTCTATGGTATAAACTAGAGAGGGCTTAAGGTCTATGGTATAAACTAGAGAGGGCTTAAGGTATATGGTATAAACTAGAGAGGGCTTAAGGTCTATGGTATAAACTAGAGAGGGCTTAAGGTCTATGGTATACACTAGAGGGTGTAGAGTCTCTGATGTTGTGTGTCTGTCTGTCTGTCTGTCTGTCTGTCTGTCTGTCTGTCTGTCTGTCTGTCTGTCTGTCTGTCTGTCTGTCTGTCTGTCTGTCTGTGTGTGTGTGTGTGTGTGTGTGTGTGTGTGTGTGTGTGTGTGTGTGTGTGTGTGTGTGTGTGTGTGTGTGTGTGTGTGTTGGGACCTGTGGTTAATCCAGTGAGGAAGGTTGTAATCGTCTCCTAGCCGAGAGTCTCCGGGTACCGTCCTGTTATGGAGCTATAGGGGACACACACACCCGCGCACACATTACGGGAGAATAAAGTAGACATGCACAGTACTTCTCCAACATGTACCTCTCTAACATGTACCTCTATATATATATATGTGTGTGTGTGTGTGTGTGAGAGACACTGCAGCCCAGAACGTGGTCTGGACACCTTGGAATGACTGCAGATACCTTCAGGTAGGGCTGGACGGTATGGTCTAAAATTTATATCACGGTATAATTTGAAGCATAGACGGTAACGGTATATATCACGGTATCGGGGTTTCCGTTAGAATTTTTTTTGCCTGATAGGCAGGCTATATAAAGAATGACATCCTCAAGGCATGTAGATTTATAATATGTTAACTTAAAACTAGGCTACTTTTGCGTATACAGTCATTATATTCCAAATAAAATAAGTCCTGAGTCGAGACTCCGTGCTTTCAGGTCCGGTCACACATGCCCGCTCAACAGCGCCCCCCACCCAACGGCTGAATTGCCAATGGCTGAATTGGAGTATTGCACTGTGCAGGCACAGCTGTCCAGCTCTGCGGCTCTGCAGCTGCATGCTTCTCGCAAAATCCAGCATCCAGCTCCCGCTGCCCAGCCGTCGTTATCAGAACACTACACACATATCATAATGTTCACAGCAAACTGTAGTTGATCACCAGGTATATTTTATTAACGTAGAATAATTCATATAAGAAAAACGATAGGGAAATCTCTTACCTTTCTCCACTGGTTAAAAATGCCAGGAACTGAAATTGAAACTTGCTGTGCGCCGCGGTGATATGTGTTTATTATGAAATGACAATTGCGTGTTGACACGCCCACTGCGCGAAGCCTCCTAAATAACTTTTTCCAGTTTGCACATATCTATTATCTATGACTAATTCTATCTATTTTTAGGGGCAAATGCGAGTGAAATAGTCGCGCTGTGGTTACACGACGTCATTGCTATGTTAGAGCTGCTCTACCGGTTACAAGGTATAGTCAAAATCCATACCGTAGAGCAAATTCATACCGTTTATACCGTATACCGTTTATACCGTCCACCCCTACCTTCAGGTGACATGAACTACATGTGAAGAGAAGTGGAGACGTGTCCTCACCTGACCGTCTCTCCATTTTATAATTATAATAACAAGGAGGTCATTATATTAATGTCTGATCACTCCTCTAGTTGTCACAATGTCTAGAGTCTAGACAGTCCAAACCTGCTGTGTATGCCCCTGAGCCTTTACAACTAAACCGCTTGTTTGACAAGTGGAACATGTATTTTCTTTCTTTCCTTTTTTAATTGGCTACACAAACGGTCAATCATTTCCAGTGTCAGTCGTGACCGGTCCAGTCATCGAGAGGGGGGGGGGCGAAACCGGAGGTGCTCACTTTTTCTACTAAGCTGATGCTCGTTGGCCCGTTTTTGGTCTTATGACCCGAGATTGGAAGCACGTAATAGATCAAGCAGGGTGTCACTCAAACCGTGGCCATTTTAGCTTTCAAACGATGTGCTGCCTCAGAGATACTAAAACAATGTACTGCGACGGAACTTTAAGAGGTTAAAGTAGGCAGTGAGCGGTCTTCACCTTGAACAGCGGTACGGCGTGCAGCGGCTGCTCCCCCATACACACCAGGTCCACCCCGATACCTGAGGGAGGACAGACTGTTAGTGTTACACACCAGGTCCACCCCGATACCTGAGGGAGGACAGACTGTTAGTGTTACACACCAGGTCCACCCTGATACCTGAGGGAGGACAGACTGTTAGTGTTACACACCAGGTCCTCCCCGATACCTGAGGGAGGACAGACTGTTAGTGTTACACACCAGGTCCTCCCCGATACCTGAGGGAGGACAGACTGTTAGTGTTACACACCAGGTCCACCCCGATACCTGAGGGAGGACAGACTGTTAGTGTTACACACCAGGTCCACCCCGATACCTGAGCGAGGACAGACTGTTAGTGTTACACACCAGGTCCTCCCCGATACCTGAGGGAGGACAGACTGTTAGTGTTACACACCAGGTCCACCCCGATACCTGAGGGAGGACAGACTGTTAGTGTTACACACCAGGTCCACCCCGATACCTGAGGGAGGACAGACTGTTAGTGTTACACACCAGGTCCACCCCGATACCTGAGGGAGGACAGACTGTTAGTGTTACACACCAGGTCCACCCCGATACCTGAGGGAGGACAGACTGTTAGTGTTACACACCAGGTCCACCCCGATACCTGAGGGAGGAGGACAGACTGTTAGTGTTACACACCAGGTCCACCCCGATACCTGAGGGAGGACAGACTGTTAGTGTTACACACCAGGTCCACCCCGATACCTGAGGGAGGAGGACAGACTGTTAGTGTTACACACCAGGTCCACCCCGATACCTGAGGGAGGACAGACTGTTAGTGTTACACACCAGGTCCACCCCGATACCTGAGGGAGGACAGACTGTTAGTGTTACACACCAGGTCCACCCCGATACCTGAGGGAGGACAGACTGTTAGTGTTACACACCAGGTCCACCCCGATACCTGAGGGAGGAGGACAGACTGTTAGTGTTACACACCAGGTCCACCCTGATACCTGAGGGAGGACAGACTGTTAGTGTTACACACCAGGTCCACCCCGATACCTGAGGGAGGACAGACTGTTAGTGTTACACACCAGGTCCACCCCGATACCTGAGGGAGGACAGACTGTTAGTGTTACACACCAGGTCCTCCCTGATACCTGAGGGAGGACAGACTGTTAGTGTTACACACCAGGTCCTCCCCGATACCTGAGGGAGGAGGACAGACTGTTAGTGTTACACACCAGGTCCACCCCGATACCTGAGGGAGGAGGACAGACTGTTAGTGTTCAGCTCAGAGGACAGACAAACCGTCCGCTCAGTTTGATACTGATATTTATTATGATACTGTATATATTTCACCATGCATACACACAGTATAGTTATATTTATTATGATACTGTATATATTTCACCATGCATACACACAGTATAGTTATATTTATTATGATACTGTATATATTTCACCATGCATAAACAATATAGTTATATTTATTATGATACTGTATATATTTCACCATGCATACACGATATATAGTTATATTTATTATAGGGATGCTCGATATTGGCTTTTTTACCGATACCGATATTCCGATATTGTCCAACTCTTAATTTCGATACCGATACCGATACCGATATCAACCGATACCGATATATGCAGGGTTTCCCCCCAAAAAAACTGAATAATTTCAGGTAATTAATAATTTCACTGGATGCATTCAAAAGGCTTTCTAAATGTAAGCATTATCTGTGCAAAATATGATAATTAAAAAAGTAAAAATTAACATTACATATCTCTTGTTGTTGAATTAAACCAACATGCATACTTTTGACAATAAATAAAATAAGAATTGGTTCTTACTTGCTTGCCTGGGTAAATAAAGGTTAAATAAATGTTAAAAAAAAAAAAAAAAAAAAAAAAATCCGATACCGATATTTTCCGATATCACATTTTACTGCCGATATCGGCCGATAATATCGGTCGGCCGATAATATCGGACATCCCTAATTTATTATGATACTGTATATATTTCACCATGCATACACACAGTATAGTTATATTTATTATGATACTGTATATATTTCACCATGCATACACGATATATAGTTATATTTATTATGATACTGTATATATTTCACCATGCATACACGTTATATAGTTATATTTATTATGATACTGTATATATTTCACCATGCATACACACAGTATAGTTATATTTATTATGATACTGTATATATTTCACCATGCATACACGATATAGTTATATTTATTATGATACTGTATATATTTCACCATGCATACACACAGTATAGTTATATTTATTATGATACTGTATATATTTCACCATGCATACACACATTATAGTTATATTTATTATGATACTGTATATATTTCACCATGCATACACACAGTATAGTTATATTTATTATGATACTGTATATATTTCACCATGCATACACGATATATATAGTTATATTTATTATGATACTGTATATATTTCACCATGCATACACGATATATAGTTATATTTATTATGATACTGTATATATTTCACCATGCATACACGATATATATAGTTATATTTAGTATGATACTGTATATATTTCACCATGCATACACACAGTATAGTTATATTTATTATGATACTGTATATATTTCACCATGCATACACACAGTATAGTTATATTTATTATGATACTGTATATATTTCACCATGCATACACACAGTATAGTTATATTTATTATGATACTGTATATATTTCACCATGCATACACACAGTATAGTTATATTTATTATGATACTGTATATATTTCACCATGCATAAACAATATAGTTATATTTATTATGATACTGCATATATTTCACCATGCATACACGATATATAGTTATATTTATTATGATACTGTATATATTTCACCATGCATACACACAGTATAGTTATATTTATTATGATACTGTATATATTTCACCATGCATACACGATATATAGTTATATTTATTATGATACTGTATATATTTCACCATGCATACACGTTATATAGTTATATTTATTATGATACTGTATATATTTCACGATGCATACACACATTATAGTTATATTTATTATGATACTGTATATATTTCACCATGCATACACGATATAGTTATATTTATTATGATACTGTATATATTTCACCATGCATACACACAGTATAGTTATATTTATTATGATACTGTATATATTTCACCATGCATACACACATTATAGTTATATTTATTATGATACTGTATATATTTCACCATGCATACACACAGTATAGTTATATTTATTATGATACTGTATATATTTCACCATGCATACACGATATATATAGTTATATTTATTATGATACTGTATATATTTCACCATGCATACACGATATATATAGTTATATTTAGTATGATACTGTATATATTTCACCATGCATACACACAGTATAGTTATATTTATTATGATACTGTATATATTTCACCATGCATACACGATATATAGTTATATTTATTATGATACTGTATATATGTCACCATGCATACACACAGTATAGTTATATTTATTATGATACTGTATATATTTCACCATGCATACACAATATATAGTTATATTTATTATGATACTGTATATATTTCACCCTGCATACACACAGTATAGTTATATTTATTATAATACTGTATATATTTCACCATGCATACACGATATATAGTTATATTTATTATGATACTGTATATATTTCACCATGCATACACACAGTATAGTTATATTTATTATGATACTGTATATATTTCACCATGCATATACACAGTATAGTTATATTTATTATGATACTGTATATATTTCACCCTGCATACACAATATATATATATAGTTATATTTATTATGATACTGTACATATTTCACCATGCATACACAACATATATATATATATATATATATATATATATATATATATATATATATATATATATATATAGTTATATTTATAATGATACTACTTAGGGATGCTCGATATTGGCTTTTTTACCGATACCGATATTCCGATATTGTCCAACTCTTAATTTCGATACCGATACCGATACCGATATCAACCGATACCGATATATGCAGGGTTTCCCCCCAAAAAAACTGAATAATTTCAGGTAATTAATAATTTCACTGGATGCATTCAAAAGGCTTTCTAAATGTAAGCATTATCTGTGCAAAATATGATAATTAAAAAAGTAAAAATTAACATTACATATCTCTTGTTGTTGAATTAAACCAACATGCATACTTTTGACAATAAATAAAATAAGAATTGGTTCTTACTTGCTTGCCTGGGTAAATAAAGGTTAAATAAATGTAAAAAAAAAAAAAAAAAAAAAAAAAAAAAATTTTTTTTTTTACCGATACCGATATTTTCCGATATCACATTTTACTGCCGATATCGGCCGATAATATCGGTCGGCCGATAATATCGGACATCCCTAATACTACTGCATATATTACCGTTGTCTATCATGCGTTGCTTGGTGAGGATCATAAGCAGTCGGTCCACTTCGAACACACCGACTCCTGGAGTGATGACCACCGACATCTGACCCGTCCGGTCAAAGTTACGGTTGATGTAGTGCTTATCAAACACTGGGGACAGATTACGCTTCATTTAGCATGTTCAGAGACCATCATCTGACAGATTACACTTCATTTAGCATGTTCAGAGACCATCATCTGACAGATTACACTTCATTTAGCATGTTCAGAGACCATCATCTGACAGATTACACTTCATTTAGCATGTTCAGAGACCATCATCTGACAGATTACACTTCATTTAGCATGTTCAGAGACCATCATCGGACAGATCACGCTTCATTTAGCATGTTCAGAGACCATCATCTGACAGATTACACTTCATTTAGCATGTTCAGAGACCATCATCTGACAGATTACACTTCATTTAGCATGTTCAGAGACTATCATCTGACAGATCACACTTCCTTTAGCATGTTCATTGACCATCATCTGACAGATTACACTTCATTTAGCATGTTCAGAGACTATCATCTGACAGATCACGCTTCATTTAGCATGTTCAGAGACCATCATCTGACAGATTACACTTCCTTTAGCATGTTCAGAGACTATCATCTGACAGATCACACTTCATTTAGCATGTTCAGAGACTATCATCTGACAGATCACACTTCCTTTAGCATGTTCAGAGACCATCATCTGACAGATTACACTTCCTTTAGCATGTTCAGAGACCATCATCTGACACTGATTTATGGTTCGCTGAATGAGAACCGACTTAGTTAATGTTTATGTTTATGTTTATTTAGGATCCCCATTAGCTTTTGCACTTGACAAAAACGATTCTTCCTGGGGTCCGGATGTGATGAGAATTGACTTACTGACCGTTGAACGAGAACTGATTTACTGACCGTTGAACGAGAACTGACTTACTGACCGTTGAACGAGAATCGACTTACTGACCGCTGAACGAGAATTGACTTACTGACCGTTGAACGACAGGTTGATGGCCTCCAGGTAATTTCCCTGGACAGCTGTTGAGTTGTGACCAGAGGGGAAACCATCTGTCAACAACATGAAAAGACAAAGTCAGAAACACTGTGTGTGTGTGTGTGTGTGTGTGTGTGTGTGTGTGTGTGTGTGTGCGCGTGCGTGTTGGCTGCTGTTGTTGCTAGGAGACTGAAAACCCAAACATGTTACACTTAAAGTCCAACTGAAACTGAAAGGCTTTTGTTACGTTATTTATTATAATTATGAATTATATTATTATTATTAATATATTAATACCACTAAATATTATCTGTCTAAAAAGGTTTGGGAATCACTGCAGTAGATTATAATTTTACTAAAAATAACATCACATTTAATAATTCTCTGAATATGTTTATTTTGTAGCAAGTAATTATAGTTTTTGTCGCCTTAAGCGTTACGAAATGCTCCTTTAAAAGATCCTGTGTGCTCCGTCTCCTCATTATATAGCGTCTCTGCCTAAACCACGCCTCCTCATTATATAGCGTCTCTGCCTAAACCACGCCTCCTCATTATATAGCGTCTCTGCCTAAACCACGCCTCCTCATTATATAGCGTCTCTGCCTAAACCACGCCTCCTCATTATATAGCGTATCTGCCTAAACCACGCCTCCTCATTATATAGCGTCTCTGCCTAAACCACGCCTCCACATTATATAGCGTCTCTGCCTAAACCACGCCTCCTCATTATATAGCGTCTCTGCCTAAACCACGCCTCCTCATTATATAGCGTCTCTGCCTAAACCACGCCTCCTCATTATATAGCGTCTCTGCCTAAACCACGCCTCTTCATTATATAGCGTCTCTGCCTAAACCACGCCTCCTCATTATATAGCGTCTCTGCCTAAACCTATCTTAGCTTCTTATTATTATAATGTGAGGTTAACCTATCTTAGCTTCTAATTATTATAATGTGAGGTTAACCTATTTTAGCTTCTAATTATTATAATGTGAGGTTAACCTATCTTAGCTTCTAATTATTATAATGTGAGGTTAACCTATTTTAGCTTCTAATTATTATAATGTGAGGTTAACCTATTTTAGCTTCTAATTATTATAATGTGAGGTTAACCTATCTTAGCTTCTTATTATTATAATGTGAGGTTAACCTATTTTAGCTTCTTATTATTATAATGTGAGGTTAACCTATCTTAGCTTCTAATTATTATAATGTGAGGTTAACCTATTTTAGCTTCTAATTATTATAATGTGAGGTTAACCTATCTTAGCTTCTAATTATTATAATGTGAGGTTAACCTATCTTAGCTTCTTATTACTATAATGTGAGGTTAACCTATTTTAGCTTCTAATTATTATAATGTGAGGTTAACCTATCTTAGCTTCTTATTACTATAATGTGAGGTTAACCTATCTTAGCTTCTAATTATTATAATGTGAGGTTAACCTATCTTAGCTTCTTATTATTATAATGTGAGGTTAACCTATCTTAGCTTCTAATTACTATAATGTGAGGTTAACCTATTTTAGCTTCTTATTACTATAATGTGAGGTTAACCTATCTTAGCTTCTTATTATAATGTGAGGTTAACCTATCTTAGCTTCTTATTACTATAATGTGAGGTTAACCTATTTTAGCTTCTTATTACTATAATGTGAAGTTAACCTATCTTAGCTTCTAATTATTATAATGTGAGGTTAACCTATCTTAGCTTCTAATTATTATAATGTGAGGTTAACCTATTTTAGCTTCTTATTATTATAATGTGAGGTTAACCTATTTTAGCTTCTTATTACTATAATGTGAAGTTAACCTATCTTAGCTTCTAATTATTATAATGTGAGGTTAACCTATCTTAGCTTCTAATTATTATAATGTGAGGTTAACCTATTTTAGCTTCTTATTATTATAATGTGAGGTTAACCTATCTTAGCTTCTAATTATTATAATGTGAGGTTAACCTATCTTAGCTTCTAATTATTATAATGTGAGGTTAACCTATCTTAGCTTCTAATTATTATAATGTGAGGTTAACCTATTTTAGCTTCTTATTATTATAATGTGAGGTTAACCTATCTTAGCTTCTAATTATTATAATGTGAGGTTAACCTATCTTAGCTTCTAATTATTATAATGTGAGGTTAACCTATCTTAGCTTCTAATTATTATAATGTGAGGTTAACCTATCTTAGCTTCTAATTATTATAATGTGAGGTTAACCTATTTTAGCTTCTTATTACTATAATGTGAGGTTAACCTATCTTAGCTTCTAATTATTATAATGTGAGGTTAACCTATCTTAGCTTCTAATTATTATAATGTGAGGTTAACCTATCTTAGCTTCTAATTACTATACTTCTGTTCTGTTGGAATGTCCAATTTACTGAGTAGACACACAACATGACAGTCCTTCTGTTGGAATGTTCCGTGTGTTCCGTGTGTTCCGTGTGTTCCGTGTGTTCTGTGTGTTCCGTGTGTTCCATGTGTTCCGCGTGTTCCGCGTGTTCTGCGTGCTCCGTGTGCTCCGTGTGTTCCGTGTGCTCCGTGTGCTCCGTGTGCTCCGTGTGCTCCGTGTGCTCCGTGTGTTCCGTGTGCGTGTGCTCCGTGTGCTCCGTGTGCTCCGTGTGCTCCGTGCCGTACCTGCTTCCTGGAGGCGCACCAGCACAGGGTACTGGATGAAGAGCTTCTTGATGGTGACCAGTAGAGACGTCCACTCATCACGCCTCTCGTTCTGAGCCACCACCCTGAACACCAAACACACGTGTTATTATCATAGCTGTCAACACTCCCGTTTTTCCCGGGATTGTACTGTATTTCAACCTTCTTCACGCCCTGTTCACGGTTCACGGAATTGGCACTTTTTTCATTTCTTTCTTTTTTTTTTTTATAAATATATATATTTTTTTAAACTCATAAAATATATTGCGTCGCACCTAAATCGGCAGGGTCTGTCGGCAACCGGAAACAAACCATTATTTTTTTTAGGCCTAAGTGGTTGCCTAGTGGAGATTTAGGATTCACTGACTGTACACTGTAAGAAAAAAAGCTGCAAGAAAACTAAATGTCTGGCCACCTGCATTTCACTATGTATGTGACAAATAAACCTCTTGATTATTCTTGAGTTGTAGTATTAATATGTAGCCTACAGTGATGAAGGTATAAAGACACTATGGTAATACATTGATTGATTGCTAACTTTAACAGATTGCAGAATGGGTACAATACAGTTCAAATTCAGTAACTTAATGACCTGTAGAAGTCTTCATAGAAGTGTCTCTATGTATCTACAGTTATAGTACAGTATAGTGCATTATAGTACAGTATAGTACAGTATAGTACAGTAGCTTAATGACCTGTAGAAGTCTTCATAGAAGTATCTATATGTATCTACAGTTATAGTACAGTATAGTACAGTACAGTATAGTATAGTACAGTTATAGTACAGTATAGTACAGTATAGTATAGTACAGTACAGTAGCTTAATGACCTGTAGAAGTCTTCATAGAAGTGCCTCTATGTATCTACAGTTATAGTGCATTATAGTACAGTATAGTACAGTATAGTACAGTATAGTACAGTACAGTATAGTGCAGTATAGTATAGTACAGTATAGTACAGTAGCTTACTGACCTGTAGAAGTCTTCATAGAAGCGTCTATATGTATCTACAGTTATAGTACAGTATAGTACAGTACAGTATAGTACAGTACAGTATAGTACAGTATAGTACAGTAGCTTAATGACCTGTAGAAGTCTTCATATAAGCGTCTATATGTATCTACAGTTATAGTACAGTATAGTACAGTACAGTATAGTACAGTATAGTACAGTAGCTTAATGACCTGTAGAAGTCTTCATATAAGTGTATATATGTATCTACAGTTATAGTACAGTATAGTACAGTATAGTATAGTACAGTATAGGACAGTATAGTACAGTGCAGTATAGTACAGTACAGTACAGTACAGTAGCTTAATGACCTGTAGAAGTCTTCATAGAAGTGTCTCTATGTATCTACAGTTATAGTACAGTATAGTACAGTATAGTACATTATAGTATAGTACAGTATAGTACAGTATAGTATAGTACAGTTATAGTACAGTATAGTATAGTACAGTTAGAGTATAGTACAGTATAGTATAGCACAGTATAGTACATTATAGTATAGTACAGTATAGTACAGTTATAATACAGTATAGTACAGTTATAGTATAGTACAGTACAGTACAGTAGCTTAATGACCTGTAGAAGTCTTCATAGAAGTGTCTATATGTATCTACAGTTATAGTACAGTATAGTACAGTATAGTACAGTATAGTATAGTACAGTTATAGTACAGTATAGTACAGTATAGTACAGTACAGTAGCTTAATGACATGTAGAAGTCTTCATAGAAGCGTCTATATGTATCTACAGTTATAGTATAGTATAGTACAGTATAGTACAGTATAGTACAGTATAGTACAGTATAGTACAGTAGCTTAATGACCTGTATAAGTCTTCATATAAGTGTATATATGTATCTACAGTATAGTACAGTATAGTACAGTAGCTTAATGACCTGTAGAAGTCTTCATAGAAGTGTCTCTATGTATCTACAGTTATAGTACAGTATAGTAACGTTATAGTACAGTATATTACAGTATAGTACAGTATAGTACAGTATAGTACAGTAGCTTAATGACCTGTAGAAGTCTTCATAGAAGTGTCTCTATGTATCTACAGTTATAGTACAGTATAGTACAGTATAGTACAGTATAGTAATGTTATAGTACAGTATAGTACAGTAGCTTAATGACCTGTATAAGTCTTCATATAAGTGTATATATGTATCTACAGTATAGTACAGTATAGTACAGTATAGTACAGTAGCTTAATGACCTGTATAAGTCTTCATATAAGTGTATATATGTATCTACAGTATAGTACAGTATAGTACAGTATAGTACAGTAGCTTAATGACCTGTAGAAGTCTTCATAGAAGTGTCTCTATGTATCTACAGTTATAGTACAGTATAGTACAGTATAGTACAGTACAGTATAGTACAGTAGCTTACTGACCTGTAGAAGTCTTCATAGAAGTGTCTATATGTATCTACAGTTATAGTACAGTATAGTGCAGTATAGTATAGTACAGTTACAGTATAGTATAGTACAGTACAGTAGCTTAATGACATGTAGGAGTCTTCATAGAAGCGTCTATATGTATCTACAGTTATAGTACAGTATAGTACAGTATAGTACAGTATAGTACAGTATAGTACAGTAGCTTAATGACCTGTAGAAGTCTTCATAGAAGTGTATATATGTATCTACATGTATAGTACAGTATAGTACAGTATAGTACAGTTATAGTACAGTACAGTATAGTACAGTATAGTATAGTATAGTATAGTTCAGGTATATCACAGTATAGTACAGTATAGTATAGTACAGTATAGTATAGTACAGTATAGTATAGTTCAGGTATAGCACAGTATAGTACAGTATAGTATAGTACAGTTATAGTATAGTACAGTATAGTACAGTCTAGTACAGTAGCTTAATGACCTGTAGAAGTCTTCATAGAAGTGTATATATGTATCTACAGTTATAGTACAGTATAGTACAGTATAGTACAGTATAGTATAGTTCAGGTATAGCACAGTATAGTACAGTATAGTATAGTACAGTATAGTACAGTATAGTATAGTACAGTCTAGTACAGTAGCTTAATGACCTGTAGAAGTCTTCATAGAAGTGTATATATGTATCTACAGTTATAGTACAGTATAGTACAGTATAGTACAGTACAGTATAGTACAGTAGCTTAATGACCTGTAGAAGTCTTCATAGAAGTGTCTATATGTATCTACAGTTATAGTACAGTATAGTACAGTATAGTACAGTATAGTACAGTACAGTATAGTACAGTATAGTAGCTTAATGACCTGTAGAAGTCTTCATATAAGCGTCTATATGTATCTACAGTTATAGTACAGTATAGTACAGTATAGTACAGTATAGTATAGTACAGTATAGTACAGTATAGTACAGTATAGTACAGTATATTACAGTATAGTACAGTAGCTTACTGACCTGTAGAAGTCTTCATAGAAGTGTCTATATGTATCTACAGTTATAGTACAGTATAGTACAGTATAGTACAGTATAGTACAGTATAGTGCAGTATAGTATAGTACAGTATAGTACAGTATATTACAGTATAGTACAGTATAGTACAGTAGATTAATGACCTGTAGAAGTCTTCATAGAAGTGTCTATATGTATCTACAGTTATAGTACAGTATAGTACAGTACAGTATAGTACAGTATAGTACAGTATAGTACAGTAGCTTAATGACCTGTAGAAGTCTTCATATAAGCGTCTATATGTATCTACAGTTATAGTACAGTATAGTACAGTATAGTACAGTATAGTATAGTACAGTATAGTATAGTACAGTATAGTACAGTATAGTATAGTACAGTATAGTACAGTATAGTACAGTAGCTTAATGACATGTAGAAGTCTTCATATAAGCGTCTATATGTATCTACAGTATAGTACAGTATAGTACAGTAGCTTAATGACCTGTAGAAGTCTTCATAGAAGCGGCTATATGTATCTACAGTTATAGTACAGTATAGTACAGTACAGTATAGTACAGTATAGTACAGTTATATTACAGTACAGTATAGTACAGTATAGGACAGTATAGTATAGTAGCTTAATGACCTGTAGAAGTCTTCATAGAAGCGTCTATATGTATCTACAGTTATAGTACAGTATAGTACAGTATAGTACAGTATAGTACAGTAGCTTAATGACCTGTAGAAGTCTTCATATAAGCGTCTATATGTATCTACAGTTATAGTACAGTATAGTACAGTATAGTATAGTACAGTATAGGACAGTATAGTATAGTACAGTGCAGTATAGTACAGTATAGTACAGTAGCTTAATGACCTGTAGAAGTATTCATAGAAGTGTATATATGTATCTACAGTTATAGTATAGTACAGTATAGTACAGTATGTATAGTATAGTACAGTATAGTACAGTAACTTAATGACCTGTAGAAGTCTTCATAGAAGTGTCTCTATGTATCTACAGTTATAGTACAGTATAGTACAGTATAGTACAGTATAGTATAGTACAGTTATAGTACAGTATAGTACAGTTATAGTACAGTATAGTATAGTACAGTTAGAGTATAGTATAGTACAGTATAGTACAGTATAGTACATTATAGTATAGTACAGTATAGTACAGTATAGTACAGTTATAGTATAGCACAGTATAGTACAGTACAGTATAGTACAGTAGCTTAATGACCTGTAGAAGTCTTCATAGAAGTGTCTCTATGTATCTACAGTTATAGTACAGTATAGTACAGTATAGTACAGTATAGTACCGTTATAGTACAGTATAGTACAGTATAGTATAGTACAGTATAGTACAGTATAGTACAGTACAGTAGCTTAATGACCTGTAGAAGTATTCATAGAAGTGTCTATATGTATCTACAGTTATAGTACAGTATAGTACAGTATAGTACAGTATAGTACCGTTATAGTACAGTATAGTACAGTATAGTATAGTATAGTACAGTATAGTACAGTATAGTACAGTACAGTAGCTTAATGACCTGTAGAAGTATTCATAGAAGTGTATATATGTATCTACAGTTATAGTACAGTATAGTACAGTATAGTACAGTTATAGTACAGTATAGTACAGTATAGTACAGTATAGTACAGTACAGTAGCTTAATGACCTGTAGAAGTCTGCATAGAAGCGTCTATATGTATCTACAGTTATAGTATAGTACAGTATAGTACAGTATAGTACAGTAGCTTAATGACCTGTAGACGTCTTCATATAAGTATATATATATATGTATCTACAGTATAGTACAGTATAGTACAGTAGCTTAATGACCTGTAGACGTCTTTATAGAAGTCTCTATGTATCTACAGTATAGTACAGTATAGTACAGTATAGTACAGTAGCTTAATGACCTGTAGAAGTCTTCATAGAAGTGTATGTATCTACAGTTATAGTACAGTATAGTACAGTATAGTATAGTTATAGTACAGTATAGTACAGTATAGTACAGTACAGTATAGAACAGTACAGTAGCTTAATGACCTGTAGAAGTCTTCATAGAAGCGTCTATATGTATCTACAGTTATGGTACAGTATAGTACAGTATAGTACAGTATAGTACAGTATAGTACAGTAGCTTAATGACCTGTAGAAGTCTTCATATAAGTGTATATATGTATCTACATTTATAGTACAGTATAGTACAGTATAGTACAGTATAGTATAGTACAGTTATAGTACAGTACAGTATAGTACAGTATAGTTCAGTTATAGTACAGTATAGTACAGTATAGTATAGTACAGTATATTACAGTATAGTACAGTTATAGTATAGTACAGTACAGTATAGTACAGTATAGTACAGTATAGTACAGTTATAGTACAGTATAGTATAGTACAGTATAGTACAGTCTAGTACAGTAGCTTAATGACCTGTAGAAGTCTTCATAGAAGTGTATATATGTATCTACAGTTATAGAACAGTATAGTACAGTATAGTACAGTAGCTTAATGACCTGTAGAAGTCTTCATAGAAGTGTCTATGTATCTACAGTTATAGTACATTATAGTACAGTATAGTACAGTATAGTACAGTATAGTACAGTAGCTTAATGACCTGTAGAAGTCTTCATAGAAGTGTCTATATGTATCTACAGTTATAGTACAGTATAGTATAGTACAGTATAGTATAGTACAGTATAGTACAGTTATAGTACAGTATAGCACAGTATAGTATAGTACAGTAGCTTAATGACATGTAGAAGTCTTCATAGAAGTGTCTATATGTATCTACAGTTATAGTACAGTATAGTACAGTATAGTACAGTATAGTACAGTTATAGTACAGTATAGCACAGTATAGTATAGTAGCTTAATGACATGTAGAAGTCTTCATAGAAGTGTCTATATGTATCTACAGTTATAGTACAGTATAGTACAGTATATTACAGTATATTACAGTATAGTACAGTATAGTACAGTATAGTACAGTATAGTACATTATAGTATAGTACAGTATAGTAGAGTATAGTACAGTAGCTTAATGACCTGTAGAAGTCTTCATAGAAGTGTCTATATGTATCTACAGTTATAGTACAGTATAGTACAGTATAGTACAGTAAAGTACAGTATAGTACAGTATAGTATAGTACAGTATAGTACAGTAGCTTAATGACCTGTAGAAGTCTTCATAGAAGTGTCTATATGTATATACAGTTATAGTACAGTATAGTACAGTATAGTACAGTATAGTACATTATAGTACAGTAGCTTAATGACCTGTAGAAGTCTTCATAGAAGTGTCTATATGTATCTACAGTTATAATACAGTATAGTACAGTATAGTACAGTATAGTACAGCACAGTATAGTACAGTAGCTTAATGACCTGTAGAAGTCTTCATATAAGTATCTATATGTATCTACAGTTATAATACAGTATAGTACAGTATAGTACAGTATAGTACAGCACAGTATAGTACAGTACAGTATAGTACAGTAGCTTAATGACCTGTAGAAGTCTTCATATAAGTATCTATATGTATCTACAGTTATAATACAGTATAGTACAATATAATACAGTTATAGTACAGTATAGTACAGTATAGTCCAGTATAGTCTAGTAGCTTAATTACCTGTAGAAGTCTTCATAGAAGAGTCTCTATGTATCTACAGTTATAGTACAGTATAGTACAGTATAGTACAGTACAGTATAGTACAGTATAGTACAGTATAGTACAGTATAGTACAGTATAGTGTAGTACAGTATATTATAGTACAGTATAGTATAGTACAATATAGTACAGTAGCTTAATGACCTGTAGAAGTATTCATAGAAGCGTATATATGTATCTACAGTTATAGTACAGTATAATACAGTATAGTACAGTATAGTATAGTACAGTATAGTGCAGTATAGTACAGTATAGTACAGTATAGTACAGTAGCTTAATGACATGTAGAAGTCTTCATAGAAGCGTCTCTATGTATCTACAGTTATAGTACAGTATAGTACAGTATAGTACAGTATAGTACAGTAACTTAATGACCTGTAGAAGTCTTCATAGAAGTGTCTATATGTATCTACAGTATAGTACAGTATAGTACAGTTATAGTACAGTATAGTACAGTATAGTCCAGTATAGTCTAGTACAGTATAGTACAGTATAGTACAGTACAGTATAGTACAGTATAGTACAGTACAGTATAGTACAGTATAGTACAGTATAGTACAGTACAGTATAGTACAGTATAGTACAGTACAGTGTAGTACAGTATAGTACAGTACAGTATAGTACAGTACAGTATAGTACAGTATAGTGCAGTATAGCACAGTATAGCACAGTATAGTACAGTACAGTGTAGTACAGTATAGTATAGTACAGTATAGTATATTACAGTATAGTATAGTACAGTATAGTACAGTAGCTTAATGACCTGTAGAAGTATTCATAGAAGCGTATATATGTATCTACAGCTATAGTACAGTATAATACAGTATAGTACAGTATAGTATAGTACAGTATAGTGCAGTATAGTACAGTATAGTACAGTATAGTACAGTAGCTTAATGACATGTAGAAGTCTTCATAGAAGCGTCTCTATGTATCTACAGTTATAGTACAGTATAGTACAGTATAGTACAGTAACTTAATGACCTGTAGAAGTCTTCATAGAAGTGTCTATATGTATCTACAGTATAGTACAGTATAGTACAGTTATAGTACAGTATAGTACAGTAGCTTAATGACCTGTAGAAGTCTTCATAGAAGAGTCTCTATGTATCTACAGTTATAGTACAGTATAGTGCAGTATAGTACAGTATAGTACAGTATAGTACAGTATAGTACAGTAGCTTAATGACCTGTAGAAGTCTTCATAGAAGCATCTCTATGTATCTACAGTTATAGTACAGTATAGTACAGTATAGTACAGTAACTTAATGACCTGTAGAAGTCTTCATAGAAGTGTCTATATGTATCTACAGTTATAGTACAGTATAGTACAGTATAGTACAGTATAGTACAGTAGCTTAATGACCTGTAGAAGTATTCATAGAAGCGTCTATATGTATCTACAGTTATAGTACAGTATAGTACAGTATAGTACAGTATAGTACAGTAACTTAATGACATGTAGAAGTATTCATAGAAGTGTCTATATGTATCTACAGTATAGTACAGTATAGTACAGTATATTACAGTATAGTACAGTAACTTAATGACCTGTAGAAGTCTTCATAGAAGTGTCTATATGTATCTACAGTATAGTACAGTATAGTACAGTATAGTACAGTATAGTACAGTAACTTAATGACCTGTAGAAGTCTTCATAGAAGCGTCTATATGTATCTACAGTTATAGTACAGTATAGTACAGTACAGTATAGTACAGTATAGTACAGTAGCTTAATGACATGTAGAAGTCTTCATAGAAGTGTCTATATGTATCTACAGTATAGTACAGTATAGTACAGTATAGTACAGTATAGTACAGTTATATAACAGTATAGTACAGTTATAGTACAGTATAGTACAGTAGCTTAATGACCTGTAGACGTCTTCATAGAAGTGTCTATATGTATATACAGTGTAGTACAGTATAGTACAGTATAATACAGTATAGTACAGTATAGTACAGTATAGTACAGTAGCTTAATGACCTGTAGAAGTCTTCATAGAAGTGTATATATGTATCTACAGTATAGTACAGTATAGTACAGTTATATTACAGTATAGTATAGTACAGTTATAGTACAGTAGCTTAATGACCTGTAGAAGTCTTCATAGAAGTGTCTATATGTATCTACAGTATAGTACAGTATAGTACAGTATCTTAATGACCTGTAGAAGTCTTCATAGAAGTGTCTATATGTATCTACAGTTATAGTACAGTATAGTACAGTATAGTACAGTACAGTTATAGTACAGTATAGTACAGTATAGTACAGTAGCTTAATGACCTGTAGAAGTCTTCATAGAAGTGTCTATATGTATCTACAGTATAGTACAGTATAGTACAGTAGCTTAATGACCTGTAGAAGTCTTCATAGAAGTGTCTATATGTATCTACAGTATAGTACAGTATAGTACAGTATAGTACAGTAACTTAATGACCTGTAGAAGTCTTCATAGAAGCGTCTATATGTATCTACAGTATAGTACAGTATAGTACAGTAACTTACTGACCTGTAGAAGTATTCATAGTAGTGTCTATATGTATCTACAGTATAGTACAGTATAGTACAGTATAGTACAGTATAGTACATTATAGTACAGTAGCTTAATGACCTGTAGAAGTCTTCACAGTAGCGTCCCTCGTGGTCGTGTCTGATGGAGCTTCTCAAGCTCTCAGGAAACTCCTCTGAGAAGACAGAGAGGAAGAACGCTGTAAGACGTGAAGCTGTGATTAATTAACTAATGATCCATTATATGCAGCTTCATTGATCCACTGTGTCTGTCCGTCCACGTCTGTGTTTCATACATTTGCAATAAGGAGTATCCATGTGTTGGACAGACAGAGTTGACGTCAGGTTCTAATTTAAAAATAAACCAACAGACAGTAATACCTAACGTCAGCTTTCTATCTGTTCATTGACGGATCAATGTAGCTGCAGGCTTATTTAGTGTATTGATCAATGTAGCTGCAGGCTTATTTAGTGTATTGATCAATGTAGCTGCAGTCTTATTTAGTGTATTGATCAATGCAGCTGCAGTCTTATTTAGTGTATTGATCAATGTAGCTGCAGTCTTATTTAGTGTATTGATCAATGTAGCTGCAGTCTTATTTAGTGTATTGATCAATGTAGCTGCAGGCTTATTTAGTGTATTGATCAATGTAGCTGCAGTCTTATTTAGTGTATTGATCAATGCAGCTGCAGTCTTATTTAGTGTATTGATCAATGTAGCTGCAGTCTTATTTAGTGTATTGATCAATGTAGCTGCAGTCTTATTTAGTGTATTGATCAATGCAGCTGCAGTCTTATTTAGTGTATTGATCAATGTAGCTGCAGTCTTATTTAGTGTATTGATCAATGTAGCTGCAGTCTTATTTAGTGTATTGATCAATGTAGCTGCAGTCTTATTTAGTGTATTGATCAATGCAGCTGCAGTCTTATTTAGTGTATTGATCAATGTAGCTGCAGTCTTATTTAGTGTATTGATCAATGTAGCTGCAGTCTTATTTAGTGTATTGATCAATGTAGCTGCAGTCTTATTTAGTGTATTGATCAATGTAGCTGCAGTCTTATTTAGTGTATTGATCAATGTAGCTGCAGTCTTATTTAGTGTATTGATCAATGCAGCTGCAGTCTTATTTAGTGTATTGATCAATGCAGCTGCAGTCTTATTTAGTGTATTGATCAATGCAGCTGCAGTCTTATTTAGTGTATTGATCAATGCAGCTGCAGTCTTATTTAGTGTATTGATCAATGCAGCTGCAGTCTTATTTAGTGTATTGATCAATGCAGCTGCAGTCTTATTTAGTGTATTGATCAATGTAGCTGCAGTCTTATTTAGTGTATTGATCAATGTAGCTGCAGTCTTATTTAGTGTATTGATCAATGTAGCTGCAGTCTTATTTAGTGTATTGATCAATGTAGCTGCAGTCTTATTTAGTGTATTGATCAATGCAGCTGCAGTCTTATTTAGTGTATTGATCAATGTAGCTGCAGTCTTATTTAGTGTATTGATCAATGTAGCTGCAGTCTTATTTAGTGTATTGATCAATGCAGCTGCAGTCTTATTTCGTGTATTGATCAATGTAGCCGCAGTCTTATTTAGTGTATTGATCAATGTAGCTGCAGTCTTATTTAGTGTATTGATCAATGTAGCTGCAGTCTTATTTAGTGTATTGATCAATGTAGCCGCAGTCTTATTTAGTGTATTGATCAATGTAGCTGCAGTCTTATTTAGTGTATTGATCAATGTAGCTGCAGTCTTATTTAGTGTATTGATCAATGTAGCTGCAGTCTTATTTAGTGTATTGATCAATGTAGCTGCAGTCTTATTTAGTGTATTGATCAATGCAGCTGCAGTCTTATTTAGTGTATTGATCAATGTAGCCGCAGTCTTATTTAGTGTATTGATCAATGTAGCTGCAGTCTTATTTAGTGTATTGATCAATGTAGCTGCAGTCTTATTTAGTGTATTGATCAATGCAGCTGCAGTCTTATTTAGTGTATTGATCAATGTAGCTGCAGTCTTATTTAGTGTATTGATCAATGTAGCTGCAGTCTTATTTAGTGTATTGATCAATGTAGCTGCAGTCTTATTTAGTGTATTGATCAATGTAGCTGCAGTCTTATTTAGTGTATTGATCAATGTAGCTGCAGTCTTATTTAGTGTATTGATCAACATTCTGGACGGGTCCTCTGAGCTCTTCTCAGACCTAAAGAGAAGTGTCCACACAGACACGTTCAGATTATAATGCTGTCTAAGTATTGATAACACTGAATTAAATTAGTTTTATTTCTACATAATAATAATAAAAAAAAAAAAAAAACGAAGCATAGGGGCAGTGGGGTGGATACATGAACACCAAGTAAAACCAGTAACACAGACTACCGGGGCAAGCCTAGTTTACACCAGACTGAGACTACCGGGGCAAGCCTAGTTTACACCAGACTGAGACTACCGGGGCAAGCCTAGTTTACACCAGACTGAGCCTACCGGGGCAAGCCTAGTTTACACCAGACTGAGACTACCGGGGCAAGCCTCGTTTACACCAGACTGAGCCTACCGGGGCAAGCCTAGTTTACACCAGACTGAGCCTACCGGGGCAAGCCTAGTTTACACCAGACTGAGACTACCGGGGCAAGCCTCGTTTACACCAGACTGAGCCTACCGGGGCACGCCTAGTCTACACCAGACTGAGCCTACCGGGGCAAGCCTAGTTTACACCAGACTCAGCCTACCGGGGCAAGCCTAGTTTACACCAGACTGAGACTACCGGGGCAAGCCTAGTTTACACCAGACTGAGACTACCGGGGCAAGCCTAGTCTACACCAGACTGAGACTACCGGGGCAAGCCTAGTTTACACCAGACTGAGCATACAGGGGCAAGCCTAGTTTACACCAGACTGAGACTACCGGGGCAAGCCTAGTTTACACCAGACTGAGACTACCGGGGCAAGCCTAGTTTACACCAGACTGAGCATACAGGGGCAAGCCTAGTTTACACCAGACTGAGACTACCGGGGCAAGCCTAGTCTACACCAGACTGAGACTACCGGGGCAAGCCTAGTTTACACCAGACTGAGCCTACCGGGGCAAGCCTAGTTTACACCAGACTGAGACTACCGGGGCAAGCCTAGTTTACACCAGACTGAGACTACCGGGGCAAGCCTAGTTTACACCAGACTGAGACTACCGGGGCAAGCCTAGTTTACACCAGACTGAGACTACCGGGGCAAGCCTAGTCTACACCAGACTGAGCCTACCGGGGCAAGCCTAGTTTACACCAGACTGAGACTACCGGGGCAAGCCTCGTTTACACCAGACTGAGCCTACCGGGGCAAGCCTAGTTTACACCAGACTGAGCCTACCGGGGCAAGCCTAGTTTACACCAGACTGAGCCTACCGGGGCAAGCCTAGTCTACACCAGACTGAGCCTACCGGGGCAAGCCTAGTTTACACCAGACTGAGACTACCGGGGCAAGCCTCGTTTACACCAGACTGAGCCTACCGGGGCACGCCTAGTCTACACCAGACTGAGCCTACCGGGGCAAGCCTAGTTTACACCAGACTCAGCCTACCGGGGCAAGCCTAGTTTACACCAGACTGAGACTACCGGGGCAAGCCTAGTTTACACCAGACTGAGACTACCGGGGCAAGCCTAGTCTACACCAGACTGAGACTACCGGGGCAAGCCTAGTTTACACCAGACTGAGCATACAGGGGCAAGCCTAGTTTACACCAGACTGAGACTACCGGGGCAAGCCTAGTTTACACCAGACTGAGACTACCGGGGCAAGCCTAGTTTACACCAGACTGAGCCTACCGGGGCAAGCCTAGTTTACACCAGACTGAGACTACCGGGGCACGCCTAGTTTACACCAGACTGAGCCTACCGGGGCAAGCCTAGTTTACACCAGACTGATCCTACCGGGGCAAGCCTAGTCTACACCAGACTGATCCTACCGGGGCAAGCCTAGTTTACACCAGACTGATCCTACCGGGGCAAGCCTAGTTTACACCAGACTGAGGCCCCGTTTAGACGGAAACGCTAGCAGGTGAATCCGCAAAAAAAAATTCGGATGTGCCTTTCGTTTATACGGAAACAGCGTTTTTACGGGGTGAAACCGCAAAAAAGGGAGACTACCTTCCAGGGTGGAATTCCTAGAAACGCAAAAGCTTTGCGCTCTCGTCTAAACTGTCAACCCGTATAAATCTGTTAAAACGATGACGAAAGGGTTGTCACGGCTCTGGTCGCGCGTACTGCTTACGTCACAGGTAGCAAGTATGTCTGACCAGGGGCGGAGCTAGGGGGTGGCTACCTGGGCTCAAGCCCCGGATGTATTCTGAAAAGCCCCGAATCTATTTAAAAATAAATTAAAAAAAAAATAAAAAAAAATGATTTTTTTTTTTTTTTTTTTACAATTCATCATTGTTACATGAAAATATGTTTGCACCAGATTTAGCAGAAGCTAATTTCCATCTGTGGTCTATCCAGCTGCTAACTGTATTTGAGTGAGTTAAGTCTTGGTGTTATGGTAGACTCAGACCTACGCTTTAAATCACAATCAACAAGTTGACAAAAACTTAATTCTTCCACCTTAGAAACATAGCTAAAGTACGGCCATTTATAAATCAAAAGGACGCTGAAAACCAGATCCATGCCTTTATCTCAAGCCAACTCGACTACTGTAATGCACTCCTTACCGGCCTCCCGAAAAAATACGATGATAACTATTTTATTGCAATGCACTATTGCATTATTTTATTCTATTTTACTAACTATTTTATTGCACTGCACTATTTTACTTTGTATCAGTGAATCATAGACGCCTGGCCATAAGAGCATTCGGAGCATCTCTGCTCTCCCACTATTGAACTTGGGGGAGCAAAGGTATAATCTTGCTCCACCACTTTTTGATTATATGAAAAATATGATATATCCCCCCCCAATATATAAATCTAACCATAACTACGTTATGGTTAACTGAGTTTTATAGTGAAAAGAGCAGCTTTATTGGTCAAGATTGAAGGCTCTATATTGCAGGAAATTGCACGTACAGGTTCATTAAATTCAAATAAAATCTGTCGTGGAGGGGGTCGTGCCTGAGCCCCTCCAAACCACCCCTTGTCTGCCAAAAAATAAATTAAAAAAAATTTAAAAAATTAAATTAAAAAATTTTAAAAAGAAATTAAAAAAAAAAGAGAAAAAAAGGGGGGGGGGCCCATCTGGGCTAAGCCCCGGATCTCCTACAATCCTAAATCCGCCCCTGTGTCTGACTATATCAACGGAGATCACCTGAAGGCTACATTGGCAGTACTTTTAACCCTTTCACTGCCACACGACAGAAGGTTAACCCTTTACTATCACACAACCGGCTGTCGTGTGGCAGTGAAAGGGTTAAATACACAAGAATCTGTCCCGCGGCGTGAGTGGACCCACTGTCTGTGAGTGACTCTGCTTTGGTCCAATCACATTCCCCATCCACAGTCTGCGAATCAGAGGCAGAGTAGGGCGGGTCTTCACAGCACGTCATGTGACATATGCGCCAATCGTGTGACAGCGGGGCTCCGTCGTTACAGCGTCGTCTGCACGGAGAATTCCACCCCAAAACGCTCGTCTAAACGTAAAATTAAAAGTGAAACCGCAAGAAGACTTTTGCGGTTTCTGTTCACAAAACGCTCGTCTAAACGTAGCCTGAGACCAGGACGACGTTACACTCTAGAATCATTTAAGGGCTGGCAGGAAATATCTGGGTCACAGGAAAGTGAATGAATAATGCGCTTCCATCCACCAGTGTCCCTGAGTAAGGCAGTGGATCTCCACATACTCCATTGGTGTTGCTCACTGGTCAACAGGGTCAGACTGTGGTTGTACTGGGCAGCTCCTAGTGGTCAACAGTGTCAGCCTGTGGTTGTACTGGGCAGCTCCTAGTGGTCAACAGTGTCAGACTGTGGTTGTACTGGGCAGCTCCTAGTGGTCAACAGTGTCAGACTGTGGTTGTACTGGGCAGCTCCTAGTGGTCAACAGTGTCAGGCTGTGGTTGTACTGGGCAGCTCCTAGTGGTCAACAGTGTCAGACTGTGGTTGTACTGGGCAGCTCCTAGTGGTCAACAGTGTCAGACTGTGGTTGTACTGGGCAGCTCCTAGTGGTCAACAGTGTCAGACTGTGGTTGTACTGGGCAGCTCTTAGTGGTCAACAGGGTCACACTGTGGTTGTACTGGGCAGCTCCTAGTGGTCAACAGTGTCAGACTGTGGTTGTACTGGGCAGCTCCTAGTGGTCAACAGCGTCAGACTGTGGTTGTACTGGGCAGCTCCTAGTGGTCAACAGGGTCAGACTGTGGTTGTACTGGGCAGCTCCTAGGGGTCAACAGTGTCAGACTGTGGTTGTACTGGGCAGCTCCTAGTGGTCAACAGTGTCAGACTGTGGTTGTACTGGGCAGCTCCTAGTGGTCAACAGTGTCAGGCTGTGGTTGTACTGGACAGCTCCTAGTGGTCAACAGTGTCAGGCTGTGGTTGTACTGGGCAGCTCCTAGTGGTCAACAGTGTCAGACTGTGGTTGTACTGGGCAGCTCCTAGTGGTCAACAGTGTCACACTGTGGTTGTACTGGGCAGCTCCTAGTGGTCAACCGTGTCAGACTGTGGTTATACTGGGCAGCTCCTAGTGGTCAACAGCGTCAGACTGTGGTTGTACTGGGCAGCTCCTAGTGGTCAACAGTGTCAGACTGTGGTTGTACTGGGCAGCTCCTAGTGGTCAACAGTGTCAGACTGTGGTTGTACTGGACAGCTCCTAGTGGTCAACCGTGTCAGACTGTGGTTATACTGGGCAGCTCCTAGTGGTCAACCGTGTCAGACTGTGGTTATACTGGACAGCTCCTAGTGGTCAACCGTGTCAGACTGTGGTTATACTGGGCAGCTCCTAGTGGTCAACAGCGTCAGACTGTGGTTGTACTGGGCAGCTCCTAGTGGTCAACAGTGTCAGACTGTGGTTGTACTGGGCAGCTCCTAGTGGTCAACAGTGTCAGACTGTGGTTGTACTGGACAGCTCCTAGTGGTCAACAGTGTCAGACTGTGGTTGTACTGGGCAGCTCCTAGTGGTCAACAGTGTCAGACTGTGGTTGTACTGGGCAGCTCCTAGTGGTCAACAGTGTCAGGCTGTGGTTGTACTGGGCAGCTCCTAGTGGTCAACAGTGTCAGGCTGTGGTTGTACTGGGCAGCTCCTAGTGGTCAACAGTGGTCACACTGTGGTTGTACTGGGCAGCTCCTAGTGGTCAACAGTGTCAGGCTGTGGTCGTACTGGGCAGCTCCTAGTGGTCAACAGTGTCAGACTGTGGTTGTACTGGACAGCTCCTAGTGGTCAACAGTGTCAGGCTGTGGTTGTACTGGGCAGCTCCTAGTGGTCAACAGTGTCAGACTGTGGTTGTACTGGGCAGCTCCTAGTGGTCAACAGTGTCAGACTGTGGTTGTACTGGGCAGCTCCTAGTGGTCAACAGCGTCAGACTGTGGTTGTACTGGGCAGCTCCTAGTGGTCAACAGTGTCAGGCTGTGGTTGTACTGGGCAGCTCCTAGTGGTCAACAGCGTCAGACTGTGGTTGTACTGGGCAGCTCCTAGTGGTCAACAGTGTCAGACTGTGGTTGTACTGGGCAGCTCCTAGTGGTCAACAGTGTCAGGCTGTGGTTGTACTGGGCAGCTCCTAGTGGTCAACAGTGTCAGACTGTGGTTGTACTGGGCAGCTCCTAGTGGTCAACAGTGTCAGGCTGTGGTTGTACTGGGCAGCTCCTAGTGGTCAACAGTGTCAGGCTGTGGTTGTACTGGGCAGCTCCTAGTGGTCAACAGCGTCAGACTGTGGTTGTACTGGGCAGCTCCTAGTGGTCAACAGTGTCAGACTGTGGTTGTACTGGGCAGCTCCTAGTGGTCAACAGTGTCAGACTGTGGTCGTACTGGGCAGCTCCTAGTGGACAACAGTGTCAGACTGTGGTCGTACTGGGCAGCTCCTAGTGGTCAACAGTGTCAGACTGTGGTTGTACTGGGCAGCTCCTAGTGGTCAACAGTGTCAGGCTGTGGTTGTACTGGGCAGCTCCTAGTGGTCAACAGTGGTCACACTGTGGTTGTACTGGGCAGCTCCTAGTGGTCAACAGTGTCAGACTGTGGTTGTACTGGGCAGCTCCTAGTGGTCAACAGTGTCAGACTGTGGTTGTACTGGGCAGCTCCTAGTGGTCAACAGTGTCAGACTGTGGTTGTACTGGGCAGCTCCTAGTGGTCAACAGTGTCAGACTGTGGTTGTACTGGGCAGCTCCTAGTGGTCAACAGTGTCAGACTGTGGTTGTACTGGACAGCTCCTAGTGGTCAACAGTGTCAGACTGTGGTTGTACTGGGCAGCTCCTAGTGGTCAACAGTGTCAGACTGTGGTTGTACTGGGCAGCTCCTAGTGGTCAACAGTGTCAGACTGTGGTTGTACTGGGCAGCTCCTAGTGGTCAACAGGGTCAGACTGTGGTTGTACTGGACACCTCCTAGTGGTCAACAGTGTCAGACTGTGGTTGTACTGGGCAGCTCCTAGTGGTCAACAGTGTCAGACTGTGGTTGTACTGGGCAGCTCCTACTCAGTACTGTACAGACAGAGTGGAGGTTAGGGTTAGGGGGTCAGAACTCACCCATGGTCTTGGCGCTGTAGAAGGTCCGAGAGAACAGAACCACCGTCACCTCGTGGCTACAGTTCTTCTCCTGCGGGGAACCACAGTCCTAGTGTTACTAACGTCGCCACCTTGTGGAGTAGCGATGGTGAGCCAGTGGTTTGAAATGAACCGGCTATTCTTAACGGTTAAAGGTTTGATTAGCGTTTCTTTATATATTATTTTATATAGATTTTATAGGGTGTTTTATATATATATATATCTTTTTTTATAATAAAATTTATTTTATTTTCCATTTTCCACTTAAACAAAACACAACACAATACAGTAACAACAATAATACACAAGACATCACAGGACAGTACTTCAACAATAATAATTATAATAACGACAAGACAATTAGAAATAATAAAAAAAATATTATACAGAATATAAAAATCCAATTATATTATCACAGACACCACAAAAAGATATTTCCTCCCTTTTTATATGGATTTGATTAAGAGTGTATACAAATCTGAGACAAATCCTCTTGAGGTTGTCCCGTTCCTGATAAGCTTAATATAGTTTTATAGTATGTTTTATAGGGCTCTTTCAGACAAATTAACAGAAAGGTATTGCGATTCTACTGATGATCAATAAGAATTCTTGACAACGAGCGTCACTGTAAGCCCCACAGCTAGTGGGCGATTGTGCCGTGTGGTGAAATGAGTTTGGTCAATTATAAGTCCCATCGTTGGGGGGCATGATGGTGTTTGTCCTGGAAGCGAGACCGTCTATGCCTAGAGTCTGTACTGTACTCTGTACTGTACTCTGTACTGTACTCTACTCTGTACTGTACTGTGTCGAACTCTCAAAGTGAAAGTGAAACTGAAGCTACTCTCTGCTGCGACTCTGCTGCACAGACCTAAAAGATAAGTGTCCACACAGACACGTTCAGATTATAATGCTGTCTAAGTATTGATAACACTGAATTAATTTAGTTTTATTTCTATATAATAATACATAAAAAAAAAAAAAAACTAAGCATAGGGGCAGTGGGGTGGATACATGAACACCAAGTAAAACCAGTAACACAGACTACCGGGGCAAGCCTAGTTTACACCAGACTGAGCCTACCGGGGCAAGCCTAGTTTACACCAGACTGAGACTACCGGGGCAAGCCTCGTTTACACCAGACTGAGACTACCGGGGCACGCCTAGTTTACACCAGACTGAGCCTACCGGGGCAAGCCTAGTTTACACCAGACTCAGACTACCGGGGCAAGCCTCGTTTACACCAGACTGAGACTACCGGGGCAAGCCTCGTTTACACCAGACTGAGCCTACCGGGGCAAGCCTAGTTTACACCAGACTGAGACTACCGGGGCAAGCCTAGTCTACACCAGACTGAGCCTACCGGGGCAAGCCTAGTTTACACCAGACTGAGACTACCGGGGCAAGCCTAGTTTACACCAGACTGAGACTACCGGGGCAAGCCTAGTTTACACCAGACTGAGACTACCGGGGCAAGCCTCGTTTACACCAGACTGAGACTACCGGGGCAAGCCTAGTTTACACCAGACTGAGACTACCGGGGCAAGCCTAGTTTACACCAGACTGAGACTACCGGGGCAAGCCTCGTTTACACCAGACTGAGACTACCGGGGCAAGCCTAGTTTACACCAGACTGAGACTACCGGGGCAAGCCTCGTTTACACCAGACTGAGACTACCGGGGCAAGCCTAGTTTACACCAGACTGAGCCTACCGGGGCAAGCCTAGTCTACACCAGACTGAGACTACCGGGGCAAGCCTAGTCTACACCAGACTGAGACTACCGGGGCAAGCCTAGTCTACACCAGACTGAGACTACCGGGGCAAGCCTCGTTTACACCAGACTCAGCCTACCGGGGCAAGCCTAGTTTACACCAGACTGAGACTACCGGGGCAAGCCTAGTTTACACCAGACTGAGACTACCGGGGCAAGCCTAGTTTACACCAGACTGAGACTACCGGGGCAAGCCTCGTTTACACCAGACTGAGACTACCGGGGCAAGCCTAGTTTACACCAGACTGAGACTACCGGGGCAAGCCTAGTTTACACCAGACTGAGACTACCGGGGCAAGCCTCGTTTACACCAGACTGAGACTACCGGGGCAAGCCTAGTTTACACCAGACTGAGACTACCGGGGCAAGCCTCGTTTACACCAGACTGAGACTACCGGGGCAAGCCTAGTTTACACCAGACTGAGCCTACCGGGGCAAGCCTAGTCTACACCAGACTGAGACTACCGGGGCAAGCCTAGTCTACACCAGACTGAGACTACCGGGGCAAGCCTAGTCTACACCAGACTGAGACTACCGGGGCAAGCCTAGTTTACACCAGACTGAGACTACCGGGGCAAGCCTAGTTTACACCAGACTGAGACTACCGGGGCAAGCCTCGTTTACACCAGACTGAGACTACCGGGGCAAGCCTAGTTTACACCAGACTGAGACTACCGGGGCAAGCCTCGTTTACACCAGACTGAGACTACCGGGGCAAGCCTAGTTTACACCAGACTGAGCCTACCGGGGCAAGCCTAGTCTACACCAGACTGAGACTACCGGGGCAAGCCTAGTCTACACCAGACTGAGACTACCGGGGCAAGCCTAGTCTACACCAGACTGAGACTACCGGGGCAAGCCTCGTTTACACCAGACTCAGCCTACCGGGGCAAGCCTAGTTTACACCAGACTGAGACTACCGGGGCAAGCCTCGTTTACACCAGACCTAGGGGTCCGCAAAGACGACTTCAAACTGGAAATGGTAACAACAGATGAGGTACTAAAAAAACTGAGCGCCCTCCAACCGAACAAGGCCACTGGCCATGACAACATCCCCTTCAAATTCCTCAGAGACTCAGCAGCCGCCATCACCCCAGTCATCACACACATAATAAACCTCTCCATAAAACAGGGACACGTCCCCAAGGACTTCAAAATTGCGAGAGTGACCCCCCCTGCACAAAAAGTTTTCTCCCATTTTCTATATTTTCTCCCATCCCAATTTCGTATCATCCAATTCAACCCTCCCCTGTCACGAACGCTGTTTCTTGCCTCCCACAAGCCGGCTGCAATGTGGACTAAGTCATACATAGCACAAGTCCCCTCCGGTACTTGAGGTAACAGCCGTCGCATCTTTTCACCTGCGCAGCTCGATCTCTCAGTGGCGAGGAGTAACGCGTGGGAGGCTCACGCTGCCCCCGACACTTCCTGATTCTACTGCGCAGGCGCACCAACCGACCTGTAGGAGTCGCTGTCCACAACGCCCGATCCCCACCCATCAGTTTCCCACCCCCTAATACGGCCAATGTGTATTAGTATGAACGACCAGCTAAACTGAAAGCAATGTGGAGCGCTGGGCTCGAACAGGCGAGCCCAGCGTCTCCGCATTCGTGGCAAGTGCCTTGCCCACTACGCCACGTAGCCGCCCAGTCAAAGGCCTTTTTGTAGGTTTTCAGGCCTGCCTTCTCTCTCTCTCTCTCTATCTATCTATCTATCTACCTCTCTCTCTGTTCAATGATTAAGTGGCCAAACGTTACAATATAAATACTAATTGGATTTTTGGCTGGTAAAAAATCTGCCCGGCTGGTAGTTTTTAAAATCTACCAGCCAAATGGCTGGTAAGTCAAAAAGTTAAGTTTGTTCCCTGGCTGGATGCAATCCTACCTGGAGGGGAGAGAACAGGTAAACGGTACCCTATCCCCCCCCCTCACAGTGAGCTGTGGTGTTCCACAAGGAAGCATACTAGGACCGCTACTGTTCCTAATTTATGCAAATTACATGTTGTCAGCTTGTGACTGCAACAAATGTAAACTTGTTCTTGTTCGCGGATGACTCAGCCCTGCTGGTCTCTGACAAGAACAAGTTACAGGTTGAAAAACCCTCAGCTCTGAACTCGGCAGAATCTGCACCTGGCTCGCTGATAACAAACTATCATTACACCTGGGTAAAACAGAGTCCATTCTCTTCGGATCAAATAACAAACTCAGCAAGACCGACGGCTTCTTCGTTACAGTGGGTGACAATATTGTCACAAGGAAAGATGAAATTACCTACCTGGGTTCCATCCTAGAGGCAAATCTTTCTTGTGACAAAATGGCATCCAAGGTAATAAAAAAAGTCAACCAACAAACTAGATTTGTGTACCGGATCTCCTCTCTGGTAAACAAGAATACCCTGAAGACTCTGGCAGGAGCACTCATTCAAGGGTACTACGACTATGCTTGCACCTCATGGTACCAAAGCACCTCAAAGGCGCTAAAAACAAAATTACAAACATCACAAAAACAACTGGTCAGACTACTACTTGACCTGACTCCTAGAACCCACCTCACCCCTGCCCACTTTGAATACCTAGGATGGCTTAGAGTAGACGACAGAGTACAGCAACTTGCAATGGGCCTGGTCTACAAGATACACTACACGACCAAGGTACCCATGTACATGTCAAAATACTTCCCAAAGGTCAGTGAATACCACGATGCCACATCAATGTGGAACGCCCTACCCAAAGCTGTAAAGGAATGTGAATCACTACCCACTTTCAAAACCACTCTCAAAGAGCACCTACGGGAGACTGCAATTCGAAACTGGCCCCTGTAAATGTCCTAACCCAACCCCCTCCAATGTACAGTAAATGTCCTAACCCAAGAATACACAAGACCCTCTTCTTGGGACCAAGTAAGGTTTCGTCGATATACCAATGTACAGTTTTGCTTGTACAGTTGTACAGTTTCCCCCCCCCCCGGCCTACCCAACCCCCCCCCCCCACCTACCTCCAATGTACAGTCCCCCCCCTCCCCACCCCACCTACCCAACCTCCAATTTACAGTTTCTACGTCAAATGTATATACTCTCTTTTTTAGACTCTTTTTGTATCACACAGTACTGTATTTGTAAATCTGGTATGTCATAAATGTATAAACGTAGCAGTACTGTCTATCTGTATGTCATGTATGTCATATATGTTATGATGAATTGAAAATGGGGGACCCTGATGTAAACAAGACGAAAGTCTTTCTCTGGTCTGCATCCCCTTAACAATTGTGTGTATTGAGCCGTACTGTATTGTACCCATTCTGCAATCTGTTAAGAACGTTTTCAATCAATCAATCAATCAATCAATCAATCAATCAATCAATCAATCAATCAATCAATCAGACTCAGACTGATGTTACTGAGAGTTAAATGACAGTCATCATGCAGGCACGCTGTGTTTATGTAGTTAGCTAACATTATGCACATTGTACAGATGTCGTCTGGTAACGTTAGATAAGATTTGTATTGTCGTGTTGAGAGAGAGAGATGATTAGAGCGTGAAATGGACCGATTGTGGCAAGGCAGGCCAAGTTGAAACCACGTTCAATTTTTAAAGAAGAAACACGGCTATCTGGCTTTCATCCGGGTTAATGACAGCGGATAGCCGGCTATCAAAATAACCCTTTTATACACATCCCTATCTAATAGTTGTCAGGTTTGAGCATTCAAACAAGAGGCCAAGAAATGATGAGACCAACCAACCTTCCACTTGGCGAACAGGTCAGACAGGAAGCCATTGACCGCCTTCTCAAAGTACAGGTCACCTAGAACATAACAGAGAGGCCCAAATTAAATTGACATGATCAACTTCAGAGGCCAGAATGTGGGACCTATAAAACACATTTACCATCCAATAGCATTGTGAGGCTGAACAACAGGACCCATTGACTACGTAAATGTGCTCAAAAAAAAATATATATAAAACTAGTGCTGTCAATAGATTTAAAAATGTTTACTAATTAATCTCACAATTTTCTGTAATTAATCTAGATTAAAAATTGCATTTTTCTACTTAAGACCGAAGCTTATAACAGATATTTACTTGAGTAAAATCATGGAATTAATGTAAAATCAACACAAAGAAAGTATATTTAGATTCAAAGACTATTTTAATAGCTTTCTTTGAATACAGTTTCTCTCCTGTGAAATACAAATGTTCAACAAAACCGTCAACATTGACTCAGCACCTCTTTCTTATATCCGCGGAGCTAGCAGAAATAAAAACAACCCAGGCCTATGTTAAAGTGCAGATTGGCTTAGAGGACGATAATGTCTTGTATGAACTATCTGTAATATAAATCATATTGACAACAAAAATGTGTTCCATCTTCATGTCAGATGATTTTCAAAAAGGTGCATGAGTCGATGCAAAAAAAGAACAAGCAAATATACTGCTGAAAGTTCAGAACGTTGACGTTTTTCTTTTTTTTAAACTTTATTTTTTAGCGTTTATCGCTTTTCTGGTCAAGCATGACCGACAGTTGTAGGGTGAAACGGGAGAGAGAGCAGGGGGAGACATTCGGCAAATGACGGCGAGTCCGGGAATCGAACTCGGAGTCAACCAGATCCGTGACGCAGCACGGAGTCCCGCGACGCAGCGCGGTAACATGGTGTGCTACTGGAGCACCCACGTTGACGTTTTTCACTCCATAGATTAATCTAGATAAATTTATTTTAATGCTTTAAATAATTTAAATTAATCTCCAAAATTAAAGCATTAACTTTGACAGCCCTAATATAAACATTTACAGATTTTTTTTTAAATAGCTAAAAGCTAAAAGTGATGTTGTAATTTTGCAACCGAGGGTCTTAGAGGGTTTTAAGATACAGGAGCTATGCTGATCGTAAATTAACCAATCAGAGAGGTCCTACTGACTGTAGATGAACCAATCAGAGAGGTCCTGCTGAGTGTAGATGAACCAATCAGAGAGGTCCTGCTGAGTGCAGATGAACCAATCAGAGAGGTCTTACCGTAGATGAACCAATCAGAGAGGTCTTACCGTAGATGTCGAAGTCCCACATCTCGCAGCTCATCTGGATGAAGATGTAAACCATCGCTGCTGTGGAGCGGAACACCACCTAGTGGTGACATGACAGAAGACACGTGATCTACTGAACACATGATCTACTGAACACAACCAAAACAACCTCACAACGATTCGATTACGATTCTTCAGGGAACGATTCAATGCATCATGAAAAATCAGTTAATTCCCCCCAAAAAAGATTATACACAAATGTGGCTGGGGGAACTCAACTGATTCACTCGGCATGAATGGACTAAATCGATGCAGTTGAATCGTCACCTTAGGATCGATTCATTGTTACACCCCTACAGAAGACACCATGATCTACTGAACACCATGATCTACTGAACACCATGATCTACTGAACACCATGATCTACTGAACACAATGATCTACTGAACACCATGATCTACTGAACACAATGATCTACTGAACACCATGATCTACTGAACACAATGATCTACTGAACACCATGATCTACTGAACACAATGATCTACTGAACACAATGATCTACTGAACACAATGATCTACTGAACACCATGATCTACTGAACACAATGATCTACTGAACACCATGATCTACTGAACACAATGATCTACTGAACACCATGATCTACTGAACACAATGATCTACTGAACATAATGATCTACTGAACACCATGATCTACTGAACACCATGATCTACTGAACACCATGATCTACTGAACACCATGATCTACTGAACACAATGATCTACTGAACACCATGATCTACTGAACACAATGATCTACTGAACACCATGATCTACTGAACACCATGATCTACTGAACACCATGATCTACTGAACACCATGATCTACTGAACACAATGATCTACTGAACACCATGATCTACTGAACACCATGATCTACTGAACACCATGATCTACTGAACACCATGATCTACTGAACACCATGATCTACTGAACACCATGATCTACTGAACACAATGATCTACTGAACACCATGATCTACTGAACACCATGATCTACTGAACACAATGATCTACTGAACACCATGATCTACTGAACACAATGATCTACTGAACACCATGATCTACTGAACACAATGATCTACTGAACACCATGATCTACTGAACACAATGATCTACTGAACACCATGATCTACTGAACACCATGATCTACTGAACACAATGATCTACTGAACACCATGATCTACTGAACACAATGATCTACTGAACACAATGATCTACTGAACACAATTATCTACTGAACACAATGATCTACTGAACACAATGATCTACTGAACACCACCTACGACACACGACAGAAGACACAGGACATACTGGACACACGTGGATACCAGGGTTTCCGTTAGAAAAAATTGTTGCCGGCCTCAGTGTCCGGTAGATCTCAATCTACCGGTCAAATGAGAGAAATTCCGGTCAGAGTTTATTGAGCTTAAAAACAATTGATAGGCAAAAGAATGACAACAAAACAAAAGAATGACATCATCAAGGCATGTAGATGTATAATATTTTTACTTAAAACTAGGCTACTTTTGCGTATAAAGTCATTATATTCCAAATAAAATAAGTCCCGAGACTCGTGCTGCTGCCGACTTTAAATCAAATAGGTGTCTGTGGGCAGTCGCCCGACATTAATAAACAACAGTCTGTTATAATCACATTTTTATGAGCTAACGAATTCCGTTATATTGGACATTTGTATTAATTATATCAAGCGAAGAACTGAGAAATTTGGCAGAGAGAGACGGCAACATTATCGTGGGTTTGCGTGACGACTCTCTCTCTCTCCACCTCCCAATGACTTATTTGCGAGAGTATGTCGATGCAGAGCAGCAGATTCAGCGGTTATTGGCTCTTTTCTGGCTCTATCTGGGGACCGCTCAGCAGCGCCCCCCACCCAACAGCTGAATTGAAAATGGCTGAATTGGAGTACTGCTGGAGTACTGCATTGTGCTGCTGCTGCTCCGGCTCTGCAGCTTCACAAAAGTCCGCACACCCAGCACTAAGCTCTCGCTGACAACGTCGTTGTCATTATTAGAAGCAACGATGAAACAAATGTAATGATTGTTTCGTTCATCGCATAGGCTATTTAATTTTAGCCTATTTTAATACAATTCAAATAATCAAATTGTGCTTAGACTCAGGGAATTATTTTCACCGGACATTAAGACCGGAGAGATTAAATATGTCGGACTTCAACAGATTTTGCCGGTCAAATACCGGTAATTACCGGCTAACGGAAACGCTGGTGGATACAATACTGTACAAAACAACACGACAGTTACAGGTGAATAGAGCGGTGATGTCTTACCCTGCTGTCCTCGCTGATGTAGCCACAGGTCACCTTCTCTCCTTTAACCCACAGCTCGCTGGCCTGAGCCCTGGACACAGACACACAGACCCCAGATCAGCCCCACCACCACGTCTCCACGACAACAGGCCTTCAGTGACCCTGGTGCCACAACTCTTATTGGACCAGGTGTTGAGTTCAGTTCAGTTATTTTTTATTTCGGGTTTTGGACACATAACAACGGCCATTCCATAAATCACCAAAGTTTTACCAGCTGCTATTGCAGCATTGTCCAATTGTCCGAAAAGGGCTGAAGGGACAAGCACTAGGCTTGTCGGGCCCTACCCCTGAAGACTTACGTTTCTTTTTTTATTTACATGCATACATAGTACATACATAGTACACATTACAGTATAGTATACCTGCAGTATATAATAGTATATAGTACATAATAGTGTATACAACACATATATGTTATTTGTTATTATTATTATTATTATTATTATTATTATTATTATTATTATTATTATTATTATTATTATTATTATTATTATTATTATTATTATTATTATTATTATGTTATTTGATACTATCTTGTCTAGCACAGTCTCTGGAGCGTAACAGTAAGAAGCATTTTGTATGAAAGTATTCTGTACTTCTGTATGACAACTATTAAAGAACTTGAACTTGAACTTGATATATAATGTGATATGAGATATATAGTACATGATACAATATAATATAGTACCATAATATAATAGTATATAGTGTAAATATAGTTTAATATACTATACAAATTAATTATAATATGATTATATAATGTAATATGATATAACGTACAATACAGTATCATATGTATTTTTTTATTTTTATTAATATGCAATTAAAGCTCTTCTTCCCTTCTGTACCTTCTTATTTTTGTCTACCTAAATAATCATTGTGAGCGATCTGTAGTGCTGAATTTCCCTCTGGATTAATAAAGTACTTCTATTCTATTCTATTCTATTAATAACACTTATATATTGTGTGGTGAGAGCAGGCAACTGCACCTCCTCATCCATCACCCTCAACATAGGGGCCCCCCAGGGCTGTGTTCTGAGTCCCCTCCTCTACTCCCTGTACACACACGACTGTGTGGCTCAGCGGAGTAGCAATACAATCGTCAAATTTGCTGACGACACAGTGGTGGTGGGCCTGATCTCTGCCAACGACGAGAGGGCCTACCTGGAAGAGGTCAAGGTCCTGGCGGGATGGTGCCAGGAAAACAGCCTCTCCCTGAACGTCAGCAAAACAAAGGAGATGATTGTGGACTTCAGGAGGTCGGGGGTCAAGGACTACAGCCCCCTCAGCATCGACGGGGCACCGGTTGAGAGAGTCAACAGCTTTAAGTACCTCGGAGCCTACATATCCGAGGACTTGACATGGACCACACACATTAACAGTGTTGTGAAGAAGGCACGACAACGCCTCTACTTCCTCAGGCGCCTAAGGAAGTTCCAAGTCAGCCAGAAGATCCTTAAGAACTTCTACTCATGTACAATAGAGAGCATCTTGACCGGCAACATCACCTCCTGGTTTGGGAATAGCACTGCACAAGACCAAAGCAGACTACAAAGAGTGACACGTTCAGCCGAACGCACAATTGGAGGGGGGCTCCCCACCCTCCAGAACATTTACTACAAGCGTTGCAAGGGCAAGGCTAAGAGAATCATTAAAGACTCCAGTCACCCGAACAACTGCCTCTTTGAACTGCTGCGGTCAGGCAAGCGATACAGGAGTCTCAAGGCGAGCACAGAAAGACTCAGAAGAAGCTTCTATCCCCAGGCCATCAGGCTGCTAAACGAACAATGAATGAACACTACACAACAACAACCACCAAACGCACATAGCACACACATCCACACGCACACACTCACTTTAAACAAACACACTGTAGCACCCACTCCACACACTTATAGCACACACCCACTTTAAACAAACACACTGTAGCACCCACTCCCCACACTTTATATTTATGGATGAAGGATTGCACTACAACTCGTACACCTTACTGTAAATTGTACCTAAAATTGTACCTCATCCCATTTCTGCTTTGCACTAGATAGTACTGTACATTAGTACACTGCATAGTATTGTGTATTGTATATTATATGGTAACTCAGAACATTGTACATATGTCTATACCGAACACTGTGACCTCATTTTCTTCTTCTAAATTCATGCTATATTATGTTATTATGTTATTTGATACTATCTTGTCTAGCACAGTCTCTGGAGCGTAACAGTAAGAAGCATTTTGTATGAAAGTATTCTGTACTTCTGTATGACAACTATTAAAGAACTTGAACTTGAACTTGTATTATACCTGTAAACAGTATTTTTATGAAGGTCTATTGCTGAGATTTCTTTTTCTTTATTTTTTTTTACATTTCCTCATTCATATATTTGATGTATGTGTTATCGTGGCAGTATTTTCATGGCATGTCTTGTATGGTGAAACCGAAGGCAAATATTCACATTGTGGACAATAATGTTTTCATGAATCGTAAACTTTGGGTGTAGAGTAAAACGTTACCCACCTAATTCCTGCAAACTCCACCTTCTGGGTCACATAGGCACAGGTACTGACCTGAAACACACAGATGAGCCGTCACCATCACACCAGGGCTCCACACTGTGCCGGCGTTTCACTCGCATTTGCAACAAGAAATACCGTAATTCCTCTAATAGTAACCCCGGCTTGTATTTGTTTCAACTGTAGCGGATACCAGGCTTGTATTAGGAGGAGGCCTGTATAAGAGGGAGGCCTATATTTCTAATTTTCAAACAGATCATAATGAATAAATCAACATTTTGTGTCAGTTTGAACCCAGTAAAATGTACTGGGTTCATTTATTGAAACCAAGTACTGTATGAAATACGGTAGTAAACAGTGCAATTACAGGTGGTCAAAAAAAGTAAAATAAAGTAAAATAGTGCAATCACAATACTGGTATAATAATAATAATAATAATAATAATAATAATAATAATAATAATAATAATAATAATAATAATAATAATAATAATAATAATAATAATAATAACTTCGTTTTATACAATTCTGAGGTAGGCTTACTCTCTTGGTAAACATTAACACCATACCATTATATGGTATTTACTGCACAGCCAGGCCAGCATATACATGAAACCCGGCTTGTATTAGGAGGCCGGCTTATAATTTCCTTTTTTAGTTTTACCTTAACTTTTACGTTTCTGTTTCAATATTGACCCATTTCGCATTTGTGTCTTGATTATGAACCCAACACAACAACATTCAAGCAACAGCTCCTCAAATATCTGCCTGAATGGAGTGAACACCAGAAAGGGAGGGACACATACATCGCAAACTAAGAAAGTAGCTAGAGGTCACAATTCCAACCAGATTGATCAGGATGAGGTGATTCTGTTGACTGCCTTGGTCTGTATTGCTTACAACCAGGCCACACATTTGACGGCTCCTTCCCATCCAACTGTCTCACAACATCTGTTGCCGAACCCTTACGAGTGTTCAATGATATCGTCCTCCAGGGTCCAGCACTCCTCAAACCCTGTGCAGCTAATACAGAAGATGCCAACCTGAAACCGAGAACAAAAATAGCAAGTCTCATGACCCAATGTCAGAAGTACAATGCATATGGCAGCACCCATCACACCTGCAAGACTGACGCAATACGTCACAGCAAGGACAGAAATGCCCTTTCCGCTCTATTGTGGCCTCAAATTGCATGGCAATGGACGCCAGAAAACGGAAGTTGATGAAGCACATGCACAAGGGTTGTCAGTGTCATATAAACGAGTAATGGACGTGAAGCAGTCGCTTGCATACGACACAATGAAGATGGCATTGTTCTTCCTACTAATCTTCGTCAGGATGTCTTCACCACCTATGACGTTGACAATCTAGATGGGCACAGCAAAGGGAACTACTCACAGAACGAGTTCCATGGAACTGCACTGAGTGCTACAAATCATCTCTCTCATGACCATCTAGGACTTGAGCGTCCTCCTATAAAAGTTGACACTGAAGATTCATCCACACCCAAACTTCCAGACTCATATACAATTGTTAAGCCAGCGGAACTCAATGAAGGAGATATATTGGCACCCAGAAGTGGCAGTGATCCTGTGAAACCACTGCATGATCTTGTGTGTGGAGCCAAAGTGAAAGATGAGAGTTGGTTGATGCATGGGAAAAGAGTTCTCGATCAGGAGACACTAGGTGAAGATGATGTTATTACATGGTCAGTGTTACAAAGGATCAGATTAAACCGAATATATATATTTATTGATTGATATATATTGCATAATATTTGTATATCGTTTGATATCCCTTGTATATTCCTTGTACATATACACGGAATATCCCTTTAGCCTAGTACAGACCATAATATTTCATTCTCCTATTGGACAGCGGTCCACAGGCGCCAAGGCCATGCCTCCAAAGTCAGGTTCAAAGTCACCGCCGGGGACATGCCTGGACATGAACGGTATTGCGCAAGGATATGAGACAGGAATAAAGCTGGTACTAGTTTATTCACCTAAGCGTATAAATACGGCGCAGGTGAATACAGAAGCACTTAGTAATTAAAGTTGAAGCCTCACCCACGATACGACGTGCGGTGCAGTATGGCCTGTTTGGCCCCAAATAGAGCATTGAGACCGCGTGCGAATTAATAACTGAAATGTCAGAGTTTAACGCTGTACCGTCGAGTTCGACCTATTCTATTAAGTCAGTAATAGTCTATTTGTGTATAGTGTATCGTGCGGCTAAAGTTCTACAGTGACCAGCATCACCAACGTTTCTTCGTATCAGCTAGAGTGCTTATCCAGGCTGGGCTGCTTATCATGGCGCTTTCACCCGAGGACCGTGTGGACATGTACACTGGATTATCTACCCGACGACTGCATAGCCCTTTTCGGCTGGATTATATTTGCTTTTGGTCCTGTAATTAATGGAGCGGAGAATCGCCGACACCCACAAGTGTGTGGGATTTACCCTGTGAGGAGCCACGTCGAGTCTGCCCCTCAGAAGCCTGAGGCAGGCTAGCTTTCTTCCATGTGGAGCTACATGCTACGGAGAACAGCTGTATTCGTCTGTGGATCAAGATCTTATTGCACCGTCTCCTGTACTCGGAGTCTCCTTATCATCGTTGACCCAGGCTCTACTACCGACAGACCCTCTACCCTTGCTGGCTTACAACCGGGGGGACCCTTCCAGTATCTCCCGCTATATTACTAGTGTACCATAGATATAATTCCCTAAGATTCAGGTTGTATGATTACCTCCTGCGTAATATGAGAATGGACATTCGTTATTGATTTGCCTACGCACATTCCTTTGCCTTATAAGCGCATTCAAAGTAAAGTAAAGTATATTATGTACCTTTTGCTGCAATAAATACTTAAATACAACTTTGTGTAGAACCGATTCATTGTGGGGAAGTGTTCATCATTAGATACCTGTGTACTGTATGGCCAGTAGGAATGTACATAAAGACGGGAGTGGTTTAATGATACCATACTTATCAATACAGTCAGGGAATTGTACCCCTCAGTTACAATTGGTCCTTCGAGCCGGAGGGTAATTAGCGTAATATTAATATAGTGGTATTAATATTGACATGGCCAATGATGAACACTCCACAAAACGGTTCTCCTAAAATAGATCGCCCGCAGCGTAGACGGCAGACACCTCAGTACTTAGAGGATTACGTTGCCAGTATACTACCTAGCTTTCTACAGACGGAAAAAGTAGATAGTAAAATTATGTCCGACCCTATCGACCAGGCTACCCCGCCAATAGAGACCCTAGTAGGTTCTAACGTAACTGACCAAGCTCACGGTGGGGACCAGGAGGGACCTGACATGACTTTACCCCCCGCCAAGACCGAAGAAGTAGTCCCCGGAGAGCTCCAGGATAAAGACAGCCCTCCAGGGATGGAACTCGACCCACTACTAGAAGGGGCGAGCACCCCCGAGATGGATCTCCTCGACTCGCCACAGGAGAACGGATCTCCAACGAGTACTACCAGGAGCGGATCACCTCAACCAGCGTCTTCCCCCAGCGAGGCGGACAAGATGCTGGCACAGGCCTTCCTCGCCAGCCTGGCAGCCTCAACAGAGCGCGATCGACTCCAAGCACAGACGCTTAGTGAGCGCGAACATTCTTCTATGGAAAGAGAACGCCTTCAAGCGCAGCAACGGAGTGACGAAGACCGTATACGTCTAGAGATTAGACGCCTTCAGACGGAAGAGAATATGGGAAGAGACCGGGCCGAAGCCCAGCGCGCCGCCGCCGAAGCCCAGCGCGCCGCTGCCGGTGCCCAAAGAGAAGCAGAGCGCGACCTCGCTCTCACCAAGCGCGAAGCCGAGCGCGACCGATTACAAGCGCAGATAATGGAGCAGCTGATTACCAGGGCAACACCCCCTCCCTCCGCACGGGGCTCCAGGGCCTCGTCAAGACAAGGGTCAAGGGCACCCTCCCCTACCCGATCAAGCGACCCTGAGCCCGACCACCAGAGAGAGCCTATACCCCCCTCCGAACCCCTTCCACGACCGGTCCAAGCGAGACCCAGCTACAAGGAAGAAACGGTCTACACCGCGGAGAGGCTAAATAGACGACTACAGGATCTAGATGACCTGCCAGAGGAAGAAGAAGAGGGAGAGGAGGAGAGCCAAGCCCAACAGCAGCACAGTACTCCACAGGACCAGGAGGTCCAGTACAGCCCAGGCTTTACCCCCGCGGCTCTGCGCTACAGACCCCCGACTCAATTCACGGGTGAGCTTGACGCACGACCAGCCCCGAGGAACAGCACCTGGGTACGCAGCAGGTACCAGCCCACCAAGACACGTAAGAGGAGACTCGCCTAGGAGGCCTCTCTTCCAACGCTCACCGATGTGCCAGCCATCCATGGCATCGTACATTGGCACACCGACGTTCCCGGACTTCACACACGAGAACAGAGCACAGTACACAGAGCTACGAATGTGCTTAGAGACAATGATGTCCGATGTAGCTGATGAACCGTACAAATATGCTATCCTACTAAAGCACCTCAAGGTGCCCCGAGCGCACAATATAGCACTGGCATATGCCACCTCTACTACCCCATACACCGCGGCTCTAGCAGCACTCGACCAAAGATATGGACGCATATGGGACTACGTAATACAAGAGATAAGGCATATTGACCGTCTACCCCCAGCCACAGACAATCGCTTACTAGATGACCTGTCTATCAAGGTACAATCCCTGGTAGGGATGCTGGGGGCGCAAAAGGAAAAGGGTATGCACGAACTGTACGCAAACTCTAATGTCGAGAGGATTTTAGAGAAGCTTCCGCCCGCCCGACAAGAGCGCTTCAGGTGGCAAAGAGACCACCGTGATCCTAACGGTCCCGAGCCATCCCTCCTAGACCTAGCCGACTTCCTGGCGAGAGAAGTCAACAGCCTACGGTTGGATACGTTCATGCGGAGCACACCAAGCTCCAGAGAGGGACCTAGGAGAGCAAACGATGGCCGCAGATTGGTGACCGTCATGCACCAATCAGAATCAGTACCGAGCAGCAAGAACCACAGTACCCCCTCGATGAAAGAGAAGTGGAAGATGGTGTGCCCGTACTGCGAAAAGGAACACTGGCTGTCACAATGTGACACGTTCAAGAAGATGACCGCCGACGAGGTGAGTCAATGGATAAAGTCCAACCGACGCTGTTACCGATGTGCGCGCAGTCACATGGCAGCCGATTGCCGCTTAAAGAAGAGGTGTAGTCGGTGTGACGGAGCCCACTTAGACGTCCTACACGACAGTAACAGAAGAAAGCCTGCACCCTCAAGCAGCACAAAGGCAAGTGTTATGTACATTGACCCCGCCAGCAGCGGGGGCGCCCGGGTGCTCTTAAAGGTGGTCCGCGTAACACTGAGTTACCAAGACAAGGTCATGGACACTTACGCCGTCCTTGACGACGGGTCAGAGAAGACCCTTCTCCTCACGTCCGCTGCGGCCCAGCTGGGGCTGCGGGGGAGCGAAGACCAGATGACGATTCGGACAATAAGAAGAGATCTAAAGACGATAAAGGGCGAGAATGTCTCCTTCACTATCGCAGCAAGCGGGCAGCCAGAGAGACGGTATAGGATCACTAACGCTTTCACCAGCCAAGACATAGGCCTGTCGCAGTACACCTACCCCATCGCCAAGCTGATGGATAAATATGTGCACCTGCGTCAACTACCTATACCGCTCATAGACGGTGCCACCCCGACCCTGCTGATAGGCTCCGACCATGCAGACCTCATCGTCCCGATGGACCGGGTCCACACAGGGCCCAGAGGCTGTCCTGCAGCAGTCGAGACCCGCCTAGGATGGACACTACAAGGCCCCCTCGCTAGGTCTCTTAACCGAACAGCAGCCACTAGCTGCCTCCACTCCAGAGTGACAGAAGAAGACACCACCCTCCTACAGCATGTCGAGAGGCTATGGACACTAGAGACAATGCCCTTTAAGAACGAAAAGAAAGACATTCGTTCCAAGGAAGACATTTACGCTATAGCCCTCCTCGAGCAGGGGACAAAGAGAGTCAAAGTCAACGGAGTGATGAGATACGCAACTCCACTCCTGAGGCGAGAGGGTATGCCTACCTTCCACGCCCCAAAAGAAGCGACGGAGCGGTATCTACTGAACACAGAGCGGCGCCTAGCCAGAGACCCCGCTCAAGAGACTGTGTACCGCGCTGAGATTGACAAGCTAATCACAGCGGGACACATAAAGAAAATTGACATTAAAGAGGCCGATCAGACGACCGAATCATGGTACGTGCCGCACCACAAAGTCCACCACAACGGCAAGGATCGTATTGTGTTCAACTGCAGCTACCAGATCGGATCACAAAATCTGAATAAAGAGCTCTTGCCCGGCCCAACACTCGGCCCCTCTCTACTAGGCGTGTTACTACGTTTCCGCCAAGACAAGGTGGCCATCAGCGGCGACATCAAAGGGATGTTCCTGCAGGTGAGACTAGTGGAGGAGGACAAGCCCCTGCTGCGGTTCCTATGGAGAGAGAGGATCGGGGACGAGCAACCAGCCATCTATCAATGGGAAGTCCTCCCTTTCGGAACCACATGCAGCCCATGCTGTGCTACGTTTGCACTGCAAAAACACGTCGCAGAGGACCCAGCAGCCGATGAAGAGGTCCGACAAAGTGTAGGAAATAGTTTCTACGTGGACAACTGTCTGCAAAGCGTCTCGACGCCAGAAGAAGCCGAGGCCCTTCTACTCAAGCTCCGCGCCTCCCTGATCAAAGGCGGCTTTGATCTCAGGCAGTGGGCCAGCAGCGACCCGCAAGTATTGCGCAGCCTCTCCCCCGAGGACAAGGCAGCAAGCAGCGAGACCTGGATGGCGACCATCCCAGGAGAAGCCCAAGAAATGACATTAGGACTAGTCTGGCGCTTCAAAACAGACTCACTCCATTATAAACACACACCCCTGACCAAGGAGCAGGGAAGGTCGACTGCACTACCGACCACAAGACGGTGTATACAGAACACTCGCCAGACAATATGACCCGTTGGGATGTATTCTACCTTACACCACCAGGGCAAAGATGATTGTAAGAGCGTTATGGGACAAGGACCAGGGCTGGGACGACCCCATACCCGAACACCTTGCCTCCACATGGAGAGAGTGGGAGACAGAACTCAGCTCACTCCCAGGTGTCAACATACGCCGCAGCTACTTCCCACCCACAGTGAGGCCGGAGACGTGCCAGATGGACCTGCACGTCTTCAGCGACGCCTCCGAAGTAGCCTACGGTTCGGTGGCCTACTTGCGTGCCCGAGAGGAGGGAGGAGAAATACATACTGCTTTCATCCTGGCTCGCTCAAGAATAGCCCCACGCAAGCAACAATCTATCCCGCGTCTAGAGCTCTGCGCAGCCCTAGCAGGAGCGCAACTCGCCACGTTAATCCAACGTGAACTCACCATCCCGGTGCAAAGAACAATCTTGTGGTCAGACTCCACGACAGTACTCACATGGATCCGGTCTGATTCGTGTAGATACTTCGTGGGAGTCAGAGTCACAGAGATTCAAGATTTAACAGAAGCAGCAAGCTGGAGGTATGTGGACACAAAACACAACCCAGCTGACGTCATCACCCGGGGAATGTCCCTGGATGACCTCACCCGTCACAATCTATACAGTGACGGGCCAGAGTTCCTCAAGCTCCCGGAAGAAGAGTGGCCTACACCCACCCCACGGGAAGCGAGTAAAGAGGAGGCAGAGAACAAGAAATCTATGTTCTGTGGATTGACCACACTCGTCTCCACAGACCCCGACATAGACGATTGCCTCACCCTTGAGAGTGCGCAGCTAAAGACATTCCTGTGGCACCACCCAAAGGTTCAGCTCACTACTGACATTACCGCAGCTAACTACGAAGAAGCAGAACTTCTTCTCCTGCAACGAGCCCAGAGAGACTTGTTTCCCGATGAGCTAGACTGTCTACAGGGAGCAAAGCCCGTCCCATCAGACAGCAGATTGCTCCACCTAGCCCCCGAGAGCGACGCCCATGGTCTCATCAGAGTGGGTGGTCGTCTGCGGAGAGCTCCAGACTTACCAGATGACGTCAAGTACCCGATAGTCTTAAACAGCCGACACAAGGTCACAGAGCTGATCATAAAGAAATACGACGAGGATGTGCATCACGCCGGGGCAGAGAGAGTCTTCGCGGAGATCAGACGTCGTTATTGGATACTGCAAGGGAGAGAAGCAGTACGACGTTTCCAGCGGACTTGTCTAGACTGTCGTAAATGGCGAGCACAGCCCAGTATACCCCGGATGGCTGACCTACCTCCCTGTCGCCTCCGACTCGGCGACAAGCCTTTTCACTCCACCGGTATGGACTGTTTCGGCCCGCTGTATGTAAAGAAAGGAAGAGGGACCGAGAAGCGGTGGGGTATTGTATTCAAATGCATGACCACCCGAGCGATGCATATAGAACTCCTTCCAACCATGAGCACAGACTCATTCATTATGGCCTTCCGAAGATTCACAGCGCGGAAAGGCAAACCGTCTATACTATTGTCTGATCACGGGACAAACTTCAAAGGCGGAGAAAGAGAGCTGAGAGAGAGCTTCCAAGCTATGGGCCCAGAACTTAAGACCCACCTCGCTCCATCCCAGATTGATTTCCAGTTTAATCCCCCGAATGCACCTCACTTCGGTGGAACTTGGGAACGAGAAGTACGTTCAATCAAGACAGCCCTGTACGCCGTGCTTGGGGCCCAGACCGTGGCGGAAGAAGTCCTAATGACAGTCCTCACGGAGATCGAGGGAGTATTGAACTCAAAGCCCCTCGGTTACGTCTCAAGTGATGTAGCAGATGTCGACCCAGTCACCCCCAACACCCTCTTGATGGGGCGGCTGGACCCCGCGCTACCACAGACAGTGTACAGGCCTGAAGAAGCGAACGGCCAAAGAATGTGGAGGTACAGTCAAGTATTGGCTGACAAGTTTTGGAACAGCTTCCTACTCCACTATCTACCGTCTCTACAGACCCGCCAGAAATGGGTAAAAGAGAGAGACAATTTGACAGAAGGAACAGTCGTCATGATTATCGACCAGTCACTACCCCGAGCTATGTGGCCGGCTGGCCGCGTAAGCAAAGTGATCACCGGTGCCGACGGAAAGGTCCGAGCAGCAGAAGTGCTCGTCCAAGGGCGGATCTACACCCGACCCGTGGCGAAGCTAATAGAGTTGCCAAGGCTTCCCGATACTATTGATGACGACCATGACCCCATGACTTTGTGAACTGCCCTACCCCTCACAACAGACATTGAGTAGTGGACAGTGCGGTTAATCTGTCTCTGCTTAGCTAATTAGGTGGGACTAATTAGGAGGCGGCTGTTACAAAGGATCAGATTAAACCGAATATATATATTTATTGATTGATATATATTGCATAATATTTGTATATCGTTTGATATCCCTTGTATATTCCTTGTACATATACACGGAATATCCCTTTAGCCTAGTACAGACCATAATATTTCATTCTCCTATTGGACATCGGTCCACAGGCGCCAAGGCCATGCCTCCAAAATCAGGTTCAAAGTCACCGCCGGGGACATGCCTGGACATGAACGGTATTGCGCAAGGATATGAGACAGGAATAAAGCTGGTACTAGTTTATTCACCTAAGCGTATAAATACGGCGCAGGTGAATACAGAAGCACTTAGTAATTAAAGTTGAAGCCTCACCCACGATACGACGTGCGGTGCAGTATGGCCTGTTTGGCCCCAAATAGAGCATTGAGACCGCGTGCGAATTAATAACTGAAGTGTCAGAGTTTAACGCTGTACCGTCGAGTTCGACCTATTCTATTAAGTCAGTAATAGTCTATTTGTGTATAGTGTATCGTGCGGCTAAAGTTCTACAGTGACCAGCATCACCAACGTTTCTTCGTATCAGCTAGAGTGCTTATCCAGGCTGGGCTGCTTATCATGGCGCTTTCACCCGAGGAGCCCTAGACGAGGACCGTGTGGACATGTACACTGGATTATCTACCCGACGACTGCATAGCCCTTTTCGGCTGGATTATATTTGCTTTTGGTCCTGTAATTAATGGAGCGGAGAATCGCCGACAGCCACAAGTGTGTGGGATTTACCCTGCAAGGAGCCACGTCGAGTCTGCCCCTCAGAAGCCTGAGGCAGGCTAGCTTTCTTCCATGTGGAGCTACATGCTACGGAGAACAGCTGTATTCGTCTGTGGATCAAGATCTTATTGCACCGTCTCCTGTACTCGGAGTCTCCTTATCATCGTTGACCCAGGCTCTACTACCGACAGACCCTCTACCCTTGCTGGCTTACAACCGGGGGGACCCTTCCAGTATCTCCCGCTATATTACTAGTGTACCATAGATATAATTCCCTAAGATTCAGGTTGTATGATTACCTCCTGCGTAATATGAGAATGGACATTCGTTATTGATTTGCCTACGCACATTCCTTTGCCTTATAAGCGCATTCAAAGTAAAGTAAAGTATATTATGTACCTTTTGCTGCAATAAATACTTAAATACAACTTTGTGTAGAACCGATTCATTGTGGGGAAGTGTTCATCATTAGATACCTGTGTACTGTATGGCCAGTAGGAATGTACATAAAGACGGTAGTGGTTTAATGATACCATACTTATCAATACAGTCAGGGAATTGTACCCCTCAGTTACAGTCAGGTTATAACTCGCAGCTTATGAATGATGACACAGTGAAACCTTGTGCAGAGATAGGAGTGTACCCCTTATTCCCAGATAAAGCAGCATCTGCATCCATGATGAAGCATGCAATGGAGCTAGCACAGAAAGGCACATCATTCCTGAATCCTGGCCAGATTGCTGTCCTTGGTGTTGATCAACCATTGTATGCTATAGCCAAGCAGCTCCAGGGCCTCAGGGCAGCTCTGGCTGCAATTGTAGCTTACCACCACCAGTATGACTGTGTATGAACGAATAATGGACTCTGTGAAGCGCTCTGGGTGTCATGAAGAGCGCTATATAAATCCAAGCCATTATTATTATTAACGGCAATATCCTGCGACACTTGGTGAAGATAAGTTGGTCGTAAAGATGGGAGCATTGCATATCAAAGACAAAGCTCACCTTATGGCGGGCAAGCGCCGCGATTCAGGTTGGACCACCGTCCTTATCCAGGCACAGGTCTCGACTACAGGACGAGCTCAGTCTGCCCTCATTGAGCACCATATCAAACGCACACGTTATGTCCATGAAGTCACTCTCATGTCCCTTATTCTCTAGCAGAAGGCATACTCTGCTTATTGTGTGGATGTTCTGGGCCCATCTGAAACATTCAACATGTGGGACAAACAATCTCCAGCGGAGTTTCCACAGTTCAAGTACTGGTCTACCATCATGGAACTGATTGATTGATTGAAAACTTTATTTGTTAACACATTGAGTGCCATGCCCCTTCCGGGAAGTGACCCCATGTAAACGTAGTTGTAGTTTGTAGAGCTAAACCTATATTTTATAGTATAGCTATGGGTCTAATAACGCCGTCGAGTCTCAGTGAGTTGTTTCTGGTCAACGTGCAAAAAACAGATTATTTTTTCATCCGTACATTTCCGTTTTATACCGTTTTGAATATGAATATAGTTTGGTTGTTTCTGAGTAATTCCAGGGAAAAGACGCGAACACTTTTTTCATTTTTCGCGTGATTATCTGATCTTCCTGAAATCAACGCTAGATCATTATTATTATCCTTCCTCGTGCACGCATGCAATCTGGTTTAGGGGTGGGTGGGGGTTTGGACATTTACCGGGGCCAGTTTAGAATTGCAGCCACCCGTAGGTGCTAGAGCTAGAGTTACTGTTCTGCCAATTTGTTCGGTCACTCCGAGAAGGACACTTCAAGCTGTACATTCAAGTGTGTGATGAGCTAGGCGGCTGGGTGGCGCAGCGGACATTGCGCTTGTCACCAACGCAAGAGACACGGGTTCGAATCCGGCTGTCTGCGTTCCCTCCGGCTTGGGCCGGCCGTCATACTAACTCAATTGGCAGAGTTAGCGGGTGGAAGTCGATGGGTGGTAATCTGGGCGTTGTGGACAGCGACTCCTACAGGTCGGTTGGGGGACGCCTGCACAGCAGAGACAGGAAATGGCGGGGGTAGTGTGAGCCTCCCACACGTTACACCTCGCCAATGAGAGTCCACGCTGGCAGGTGAAAAGATGTGACAGGCTGCCTCCTCGTGTATCGGAGGGGACACGTGATGCAAGGCTTCCATCCTCCCTACAACTGGCCAGTGGGGGGCATATGCGAGCAACGTTCAAGACAGGGGAGGGGAGAATTGGCACAGTGGAATTGGGATGGGAGAAAAATAGAAAAAGTGTGTGATGAGCTCTGTGCTTGGTTTCACGTGATGGATCACACTAACTACACTCGCTGGTTACCCGTCCATGTTCGAGACATGTTTTAGCTGGTTACCCGTCCATGTTCGAGACATGTTTTAGCTGGTTACCCGTCCGTGTTCGAGACATGTTTTAGCTGGTTACCCGTCCGTGTTTGAGACATGTTTGAGCTGGTTACCCGTCCGTGTTCGAGACATGTTTTAGCTGGTTACCCGTCCGTGTTCGAGACATGTTTGAGCTGGTTACCCGTCCGTGTTCGAGACATGTTTGAGCTGGTTACCCGTCCATGTTCGAGACATGTTTGAGCTGGTTACCCGTCCGTGTTCGAGACATGTTTGAGCTGGTTACCCGTCCATGTTCGAGACATGTTTGAGCTGCATGAAAAAAAATCCTGCCATTTATGAAGAGTTCATGAAGGGGAAATTCATAGTGCAGCGGTCAGAATGTAAGTTCAGCTTGATTGCAAAAGATCAATCCCACGAGCAATCAAACAAAATCCTGCAGTCCTGTGGTGGAGCAGCTGGACTCTATGAAAGCCCTGAAGCCCTCACACTCTTCATGCTTGCAGGGCCTGACTGTGCCAGGTTGGTGCAAGAGTTTGAAGCTGTGTATAACAGCATCGTCAACATCTCATCATGAAGAGGCACATAGCTTGCAGGTCATGTTCAGGAAAGATGTAGGGCTGACCTTCGAATTTTTTTTTGGCAATCGAAGCTTCGGGGCCGAGCTTCGATTTTAATTTTAAATTTTTGTATCTTATGTTGTGGGACTTGTACAGCACTTTGGTAAACTTTGTTGTTTTTAACACTTTAACTGCCGGAAGACGCTTTTAGGCGTCCTTCCCCGCCATGCTCAAGTTGCCGAAGACGCCGTAACTCGTCTTTGATATCAATATTTCAAAAATCTGTGATCGGAATCATATTTCCTTTCCGGGGCCCTGAGACACAAGTGTGATCTCCTCTCAATCCTCTAGCGGTTCAAGACCGCCATCTGGTGGCCGATCGGCAGATCGAAAAAACGGATGTTACCTTTAACCCGGTAGGACTCACTCCATATGGGGTCCGGGCACTCGCTAGTGTTAGAGAGACTCAGTCTTCACACAGTGAACATCGATCGCTGCAAATAACTCGAAAAAACAACATGATTTGGACGTATATATTATTATACAACCTGGACATGGACCGGATATTTCTATATCCCATAATAGGAAAATGTCTGTTCCACGCTCATCGCCCAACGGCGCGAGGAAGATACGGTAAGATTCAGCGTTATTTTTCAATGTGTACGATACTAACTGCTATGATGAACATTTGACCCACATTAGATGAATGGTATAACGCTGCCCACGGAATTATAAACGCCCCCTCGGCCATCCGGTCAACATCAGATTACGTGTAGTAACTTCCAGAAGTCCGTCCAGTTGGATTTTTTTATATCGCGCCGATTGCTATCAAACTGTATTTGATCATCAATATAATGCATTTGGGGCTATAAATCACGTTCTGGAGAAAGCTGCAGAAAGAGATGAAAACATACTTATACTTTAGATCATATTTTAGTATGAATATGTGAATGAAAAAGTTTAACGTTCATACACCCTGAACAATACATATAGGACATTGAATGGGCCCTAATAATGGCAATTTAGCAATAGAATTTAAAAAGTTATAGCCCTGCAAAGAAGGGGAACTTCTACATAGACAAATAGAGCTGGCAACCTATGGTATATCATGAATTTAGCCTTAGGCAATCAAAGTGTTAAATGTGCTCTATAAATAAAGTGGATTGGATTAATGAATTAAGTAGCCCCTTTCGTAACTGTGACGCAGCCAACACGGCTGTGTGATTTAATTCAAGGTGGATCGCTGTTGTCGTTTGAACAACTTCAGATTTCATGGGAACTACCAATCCCCCAAATCAAGAATGTTTAAGATGAATGAAGTAAGATTTAGATTATTTGAAATATGGCCTGTGTAGACTAAACTATGCACAGAATTATGTCAGTCTACAAGGTCCGGATTCTACATGGTCCGGCAATGTAGACCTTGTAGACTCCACTACAGACCAATTATCAGTGAATGTTCATGCATTTTTAAGAAGGGCTACTTCCACAAAAAAACAAAGAACTCACCAAAACATCTCAGTAGCACCTTATCTAAATGTTCTATTTCATATATGGAGATTCATATTTATTTATGTATTGCATTTCTACATTTTATTTCCTATTTTGTTTATTCATCCCAGTATCTTTCTTTCTTATGTGTGGAATTCTACAAGGCATTTACATTCACATTTACATTTAGTCATTTAGCTGACGCTTTTATCCAAAGCGACTTACAAGTTCTGTACGACAGGTCATCAGGAAGGATGCAACTCTATCAGCTGAACAACAATGTTCATCAAAGTGTTGAGTGCTACAGTGTAGGTTAGTTTATTAGGACAAGTGCATGACAGTAAGGTTAGTTAGGGTTAGATTTATTTTATTTATTTTATTTTATTTCAGATAATGGTTGAAGAAGTGCGTCTTTAGTCGACGGCGAAAGATTGGACGGGATTCGGCTGTCCTAACGAAGTAAAAATTGAAAAAAAAAAATGAACGATTTTTTTTTAAAAGAAATTAATTTTTATTTTTTTTTAATTTCGATAATTTTTTTTAATGTTCGAAGCTTGTGCCATCGAACGAAGCTTCGAAGCTTCGAAGTATTTAAGACAGCCCTAGAAAGATGTCAAATCCTTCACAGAGGTTATGGAGACCCACGGAAATCCATTTCTACCAAATAATGACCTTGTAGCACTCGACATACAAGACATTATGGAAACAAGTGGCTGACTCATTCGCAAGGGTTCACGAAGTTGGCATAGCCCTTTTACTGGAACCAGGCGACCTCTGTCCAGCTAAATATCCCAGAGTTCAGTACATGGGGCTGGTACTAGGACTCCACGACCAAGACTTGTGAACCATACTGGACTCATCTTGCAGATGCCAGTAAAGCCTGCACCATTCTCCTCCACAGCGGCTGCAAAAAGTCATGTAGAGGGCGCTGCAAATGCTTTAAAGGGGAGATGAAGCAGTGAACAATGTAATCCTAGTTTGTTTGTTGTGTACCTTGTGTAAGACAGGGTCCTATAATAAAATGTGAAATCCTGCTTATTTGTCTGAAAAATCAAATATAATTTCCCTGTTTTCGCCATGGGCGCGGCCATTTTGTTGCTGACGTCATGGGGCTGGTTTGGTGTATACACTGCTGGTTAGCTGCCTATAGTGAATGGGTCAGTCAGTAAATAAAATGTTGCCTACATTTACATTTACATTTACATTTAGTCATTTAGCTGACGCTTTTATCCAAAGCGACTTACAAGTTCTGTACGACAAGCCATCAGGAAGAGCACAACTCTATCAGCTGAGTAACAATGTTCATCAAAGTGTTGAGTGCTACAGTGTAGGTTAGTTTATTAGGACAAGTGCATGACAGTATGGTTAGTTAGGGTTAGATTTTTTTTTTTTTTTTTTTTTTTATTCAGATAATGGTTGAAGAAGTGAGTCTTTAGTCGACGGCGAAAGATTGGACGTGTTTCGGCTGTCCTAACTGGGGTGGGTAGTTCATTCCACCATTGTGGGGCAAGGACTGAGAATAGGCGACTTCTCTTTGATGACCCTCCCGGAGCTTGGATAGGAGTAGGTCTGAGGCGGCCAGAAGATGCAGAGCGTAGGGGTCTTGAGGGTGTGTAGTTAGAGACCATTGACCGGAGGTAGGCGGGAGCAGTTCCCTTTGCCGCACGGTATGCTAGGTCAAGGGCCTTGAAGCGGATTCGTGCAGCAATGGGGAGCCAGTGCAGGTCCCTAAGAAGTGGGGTGACATGGGCCGACTTCGGTAGGTTTGAGATCAGGCGGGCCGCTGCGTTCTGAATGAGTTGAAGAGGCTTAGTGGCAGTGGCCGGGAGGCCAGCGAGCAGTGCGTTGCAGTAGTCGAGGCGGGAGATGACTGTTGATTGGACGAGGAGTTGGGTGGCTTCTTTTGTCAGGAAGGGGCGTATCCTTCTGACGTTGCTCAGGAGGAATCGGCAGGTTCTGGTTGTCGCTGCGATGTGAGCAGAGAAGTTCAACTGGTCGTCGAGGACAACACCAAGGTTCTTGGCGGTCGGGGACGCGGTCACAGCTGCATTCTCGACTGTGATGGAAAGGTCGGTCAGGGGGGAGGATTTGGCCGGCAGGTGGAGCAATTCTGTTTTGCTTAGGTTCAGTTTGAGGTGGTTGGTCGTCATCCAGGCGGAGATGTCGGACAGACAGGCCGAGATCCGCTCAGAGACGTGGATATCTGAGGGAGGGAAGGAGAGGAAGAGTTGAGTATCGTCGGCATAACAGTGGTAGGAGAAGCCATGAGACGTGATAATGTTACCCAGTGATTTAGTGTAGAGGGAGAAGAGAAGGGGTCCTAAAACCGAGCCCTGGGGGACCGCGGTGGTTCTTTTTGTATTGCTCCTGGCTGTTCAAACTAATTTTACCGTGTGAAAGAGAGGAAAGTTGGTTAATTTCCACAAACTACCAGTGAAAAAAACAGTGTTGTTGGCACGTTGGCTCAGGCTGGCTGCACTCAGGCGGCGCGACCAGCCTGTTGGACAGGGAAGGAGGATCTGCAGCGAACACTTCATTGCCTCGGATTATGTTGTTGGGGTGGGAGGTTTGTCCAGAAGACCACTAATCAGCTGAAGCCGGACGCGGTTCCCTCGGTCTTCGACAGACAGACCGGCCCAGGCAGTTCAGCGTCATGGAGCATTCAGCCTGCTGGCTACCTAGCTCCACTTCAACCAGCCGAGCGTCGGGAGCTCCAGCAGCTTGTCGATGTGCTAATAGCCTGGAGCTAGCTACCGTTAGCTTGCCGAGGCTATTAGCACATCGACAAGCTGCTGGAGCCAGCTACCGTTAGCTTGCCGAGGCTCCAGCACACCGACAAGCTGCTGGAGCCAGCTACCGTTAGCTTGCCGAGGCTCCAGCACACCGACAAGCTGCTGGAGCCAGCTACCGTTAGCTTGCCGAGGCTATTAGCACACCGACAAGCTGCTGGAGCCAGCTACCGTTAGCTTGCCGAGGCTATTAGCACACCGACAAGCTGCTGGAGCCAGCTACCGTTAGCTTGCCGAGGCTATTAGCACACCGACAAGCTGCTGGAGCCAGCTACCGTTAGCTTGCCGAGGCTATTAGCTAGCCAGCAGGCTGAATGCTCCGCGACGCTGGTTGAAGTGGAGCTAGGTAGCCAGCAGGCTGAATGCTCCGCGACGCTGAACTGCCTGGGCCGGTCTGTCTGTCGAAGACCGAGGGAACCGCGTCCGGCTTCAGCTGATTAGTGGTCTTCTGGACAAACCTCCCACCCCAACAACATAATCCGAGGCAATGAAGTGTTCGCTGCAGATCCTCCTTCCCTGTCCAACAGGCTGGTCGCGCCGCCTGAGTGCAGCCAGCCTGAGCCAACGTGCCAACAACACTGTTTTTTTCACTGGTAGTTTGTGGAAATTAACCAACTTTCCTCTCTTTCACACGGTAAAATTAGTTTGAACAGCCAGGAGCAATACAAAAAGAACCACAGCGGTCCCGTTGTTTTGTAGGCAACATTTTATTTACTGACTGACCCATTCACTATAGGCAGCTAACCAGCAGTGTATACACCAAACCAGCCCCATGACGTCAGCAACAAAATGGCCGCGCCCATAATGATAAATGCTTCAAAAATTCACATAACAAATCGTTTTTTCTTAGAAACTGCTTATTTTTATAACGTGATTTTTTCTGTGGCTTATCTAAATACTAATGTGATGCTATGAATATGTATTTATCGCTATGCTTCATCTCCACTTTAAAGCTGGAGTCCATTGCACCTCAATATGTGGCTGTGAGGGTGCCTGTACCAACACTGAGGGTCGAGACTACAGTGAGACGACAATTAGTAATCTGGTTGTGTGATTATGATATATAAATTGTCACCTACAGCTTCTATCCACAATCACTCACCCTGGTAAATAAAAAGGACTGAGCACATCCATCCCCATAAACGTATATCCAGGGCCGGACTGGGGAAATAATTCATACCGGGAGATATAGCGCAAAATATAACCCCAGTCAGGCCACTTTTTAAGCGGGGGGTCTGGGGGTCCCCCACCAGGAACCTTTTTGTTACAAAGACTTAATTTCCTGCATTCTGGTGAATTTTAGTGCATGTGAATCACAAACTAATGAGCCAACAATTGCTTAGTACAATGTACTGTTATGAACCTCAAATAAAACTGTTGTGGCTCTAGCAATGCTACTCTCTCCACCTTCAAAAAGATAAAAACAAGAGCACAACATATTTTTCTATTTACTATTATAATACAGTTAACCACTCTCTCCACCTATTCAAACAGAGCAAGAGCACAATACCATATTCACTTTACTGATGCACTACCCATCAACAGTTAAAATAGCCCTTTACACAAACATTAAATAACAGACCTTTCATTACAATACTATATTAACAGTAGCCACTGCCAGAATAGTGACACATGTATCGCGTGTGGTGAGCACACGCATGCATGCACAACGAAGACAGAAGATTGCGTTGTCTCAATCATTTTAACTATAGAATGAGCTCAAAGTATGAGCTCACTGACTGAAATTTCCAACAAAAAGCATCAATTGTCAAATAATATTGATCACATTAACTAGACTAGATGTTTTTGAGGAAATTAGAAAGGGAACACTTCTTAACCCTTGTGTCTGATCAGATTCTTATTTTTTTGATAACTTTGCAGTGATTATGTTTGTAGCCAATATATGTGGCAACGGTGTGTATTCTTTGAATTATCTTGGATTTTTTTTACTTTCTCTTTCATAAATTGTTTATTCAACTTCAGCCCCGATCATAACCACCACGTTTTTTGTAATGTCAGATTTAACAACTCCTTTCAGAAAAGTGGGAGTATTTCAATTTTAATCTGAAGTTGAATAAAATATTTATGGAAAAGAAAGTGGGAAATTATTTCAACATGTAATCTTTTTATGGCGTTTTTCAATTTAGTCCCCTAATATGGTAAGAGTATAACACTTTAGTTTTCAGACACAAGGGTTAAATTATTTATATGTTTCTTGGCAGATTTAAAATTGGGATTTTGACAGGGGAGATGATGCATTGCATGGTAACGTTAGCTAGCTAACATCCACATGTTTATTTTTATCACTGACTAACCTGCTGGTTCCTTGACCTTGGTGCAAGAAAACATTTGATAAATGTTGCCGGATTTAGCAGCATCTCCTGTAAGGGCCTTTCTTTTTCCCTCTATCCTCCACCCTTTCTCTTTCTTCCACTGTCCATCTTGACATCAACGTTAATTGACTTTCACTCTACTGTATCTCTCCCGAGTCCCTCAATACCTGGCTCACTGCCTGGCTGTTATTATGCAGAGTGCCATCTGCCATTCCGCCTCCACCAATCACAAGCGGCAGCATGGCTCCATTTGTGTGTGTGTGATCCGCGAGAGGGAGAGAGTCAGAGAGATAGTTCTCAAACTCTGTCGCAGACAGTGAAATCCTGGTTGTTCCCCACCCACCTAGGTTATCTAACTATCGCTCCACCACAACTAGAAACAATGGCCTGGCAAAAAATAATAATAATAATAATAAAAAAATTGTATTATAATTTTTTTTTCTGTGCAGGCCAGGCCACCGGGAAAACTCCCGGTGCTCCCGATGGCCAGTCCGGGCCTGCGTATATCTATAGACTGAGCACCTTGATGTGGTATGTATGTGGATTGTCATTTTGGGCTAATGTGGGGTATGATTCTGTATTGTTTGTGTATTGTGCGGTATTTATTGTTGTTCTGTCATGTTTTCGCCTTTGTTGTTGTTGTTACGCCTGGCAACCAATTGTTGTTTAGGTTTATTTGACATTATAAATATTGCCTGGCAATCAATGTGTCTGATTCTGATATAATTATATGTTGTATAGAATTTCACTTTTATAGACAGAAAAAACAAAAGTTCTGGTAAAACTCACTTTCGGGTAGTTGCCATCTTGGAAATATGCAAATTAGGGGTCCAAAAAACATAAAATAGACACCAAGTTTGTATTTCTAGTTCATTTGGTTCAAAAGATATAGCCAAGACCTTTTTCGGACAGCGGCCATATTGATTTGGCCACCAGGGGGCCCCGGGGGTCGCCGGCTCGGGCGCCCTGGCTGAGTCAACAAACTCTGGGCTACATCTGGGCACAATTTGGTGCTTTTGCACAAATTTGCACGAAAATATCCCTAAGGCCCCCAACTAATATATTTCCCATGTTTTCTATGCAAAATCTTTTTCTTCAAAGTAACTAGTAACTGATGGGTTCAGCTAAATGTAGTGGAGTAAAAAGTACAATATTTCCATTGAAATGTAGTGGAGTGAAAGTATAAGGTTCCCTAAATGAAAATACTCACGTAAAGTACAAGTAGCTCAAAATTGCACTTAAGCACAGTACTTGAGTAAAAATACTTAGTTACTTTCCACCACTGTGTACAGTAAACACACACATCTTACAAGACTCTTCTTCAGCCTCCACATGTCTCCACTGTGTACAGTAAACACACATCTTACAAGTAGGGCTGACCTTCGAAGGTTTTTTTGGCAATCGAAGCTTTGGGGCCGAGTTTCGATTTTAATTCGAAGCTTCGAGAAAAAAAAAATATATATATATTAATTATAATATTTTTTTATTTTTTTTATTAAATTTTTTTTATCTTATGTTGTGGGACTTGTACAGCACTTTGGTAAACTTTGTTGTTTTTAAATGTGCTCTATAAATAAAGTGGATTGGATTAATTAATTAAGTAGCCCCTTTCGTGACTGTGACGCAGCCAACAAGGTTTCACTCGGCTGCGCTGCCTGGGTGCAGTGGGGCTGCTCTCACAGCCAACGACATGACATTACATAATTATGTTGCAACCTTCGTCTATCAAGCAAACAATTATATTTAATTTATCATTTATAATTATATCAGACAATGCACCTACAAAAGCAGATGATTACAATTAAATTAGCCAACTTGGTAACACATTAGTCATAGCAGCATAGGCATAGCCTTATTAATGTTTTGTGTCTGCTGCACATGTCCTTGTTGTTTTCAACACAGATAATCTCCACGTGCTTGTTGTAGAGAGGTGGAGTCGAGGTGCCGCTTACTTTCGTTTCATTGGAATGGAGGCGCAAGATTTTGGAGGCAAAAAAAAAGATATATATATATATATATATATATTTCTTTAAACTTTGATTTTTTTTTTTATGTTCGAAGCTCATGCCATCGAACAAAGCTTCAAAGTATTTAAGACAGCCCTACTTACAAGACTCTTCTTCAGCCTCCACATGTCTCCTCTGCCAATGTACTGGTCCTTAAAGGTCAGCTCCACCAGGTCAAGGGTCACGTCCTGCAGCAAGTAAACAAAAGCCTGTTTGTTTCATGTCACGTCCATAACTTTGTTTGTCATGTTGCCGTCTCATGAAAATGGATTTAAAATGTTGTGTGGCGTCTACTCTCTCTGTTATAAATATATTTATATGTTGTGTGGCGTCTACTCTCTCTGTTATAAATATATGTATATGTTGTGTGGCGTCTACTCTCTCTGTTATAAATATATTTATATGTTGTGTGGCGTCTACTCTCTCTGTTATAAATATATTTATATGTTGTGTGGTGTCTACTCTCTCTGTTATAAATATATTTATATGTTGTGTGGCGTCTACTCTCTCTGTTATAAATATATTTATATGTTGTGTGGCGTCTCCTCTCTCTCTTATAAATATATTTATATGTTGTGTGGCGTCTACTCTCTCTGTTATAAATATATTTATATGTTGTGTGGCGTCTACTCTCTCTGTTATAAATATATTTATATGTTGTGTGGCGTCTACTCTCTCTGTTATAAATATATTTATATGTTGTGTGGCGTCTACTCTCTCTGTTATAAATATATTTATATGTTGTGTGGCGTCTACTCTCTGTTATAAATATATTTATATGTTGTGTGGTGTCTACTCTCTCTGTTATAAATATATTTATATGTTGTGTGGCGTCTACTCTCTCTGTTATAAATATATTTATATGTTGTGTGGTGTCTACTCTCTCTGTTATAAATATATTTATATGTTGTGTGGCGTCTACTCTCTCTGTTATAAATATATTTATATGTTGTGTGGTGTCTACTCTCTCTGTTATAAATATATTTATATGTTGTGTGGCGTCTACTCTGTCTGTTATAAATATATGTATATGTTGTGTGGCGTCTACTCTGTCTGTTATAAATATATGTATATGTTGTGTGGCGTCTACTCTGTCTGTTATAAATATATGTATATGTTGTGTGGCGTCTACTCTGCCTGTTATAAATATATTTATATGTTGTGTGGTGTCTACTCTGTTATAAATATATTTATATGTTGTGTGGCGTCTACTCTCTCTGTTATAAATATATTTATATGCTGTGTGGCGTCTACTCTCTCTGTTATAAATATATTTATATGTTGTGTGGCGTCTACTCTGTTATAAATATATTTATATGTTGTGTGGCGTCTACTCTCTCTGTTATAAATATATTTATATGTTGTGTGGCGTCTACTCTCTCTGTTATAAATATATTTATATGTTGTGTGGCGTCTACTCTCTCTGTTATAAATATATTTATATGTTGTGTGGCGTCTACTCTCTCTGTTATAAATATATTTATATGTTGTGTGGCGTCTACTCTCTCTGTTATAAATATATTTATATGTTGTGTGGCGTCTACTCTCTCTGTTATAAATATATTTATATGTTGTGTGGTGTCTACTCTGTTATAAATATATTTATATGTTGTGTGGCGTCTACTCTGTTATAAATATATTTATATGTTGTGTGGCGTCTACTCTCCGTTATAAATATATTTATATGTTGTGTGGCGTCTACTCTCTGTTATAAATATATTTATATGTTGTGTGGCGTCTACTCTCTCTGTTATAAATATATTTATATGTTGTGTGGCGTCTACTCTCTCTGTTATAAATATATTTATATGTTGTGTGGCGTCTACTCTCTGTTATAAATATATTTATATGTTGTGTGGCGTCTACTCTCTCTGTTATAAATATATTTATATGTTGTGTGGCGTCTACTCTCTCTGTTATAAATATATTTATATGTTGTGTGGCGTCTACTCTCTCTGTTATAAATATATTTACATGCTGTGTGGCGTCTACTCTCTCTGTTATAAATATATTTATATGTTGTGTGGCGTCTACTCTCTCTGTTATAAATATATTTATATGTTGTGTGGCGTCTACTCTCTCTGTTATAAATATATTTATATGCTGTGTGGCGTCTACTCTCTCTGTTATAAATATATTTATATGTTGTGTGGCGTCTACTCTCTGTTATAAATATATTTATATGTTGTGTGGTGTCTACTCTCTCTGTTATAAATATATTTATATGTTGTGTGGTGTCTACTCTCTCTGTTATAAATATATTTATATGTTGTGTGGCGTCTACTCTCTCTGTTATAAATATATTTATATGTTGTGTGCCGTCTACTCTCTGTTATAAATATATGTATATGTTGTGTGGCGTCTACTCTCTCTGTTATAAATATATTTATATGTTGTGTGGCGTCTACTCTCTGTTATAAATATATTTATATGTTGTGTGGCGTCTACTCTCTCTGTTATAAATATATTTATATGTTGTGTGGCGTCTACTCTCTCTGTTATAAATATATTTATATGTTGTGTGGCGTCTACTCTGTCTGTTATAAATATATTTATATGTTGTGTGGCGTCTACTCTCTCTGTTATAAATATATTTATATGTTGTGTGGTGTCTACTCTCTCTGTTATAAATATATTTATATGTTGTGTGGCGTCTACTCTCTCTGTTATAAATATATTTATATGTTGTGTGGTGTCTACTCTGTCTGTTATAAATATATTTATATGTTGCGTGGTGTCTACTCTGTCTGTTATAAATATATGTATATGTTGTGTGGCGTCTACTCTGTCTGTTATAAATATATGTATATGTTGTGTGGCGTCTACTCTGTCTGTTATAAATATATTTATATGTTGTGTGGTGTCTACTCTGTTATAAATATATTTATATGTTGTGTGGCGTCTACTCTCTCTGTTATAAATATATTTATATGCTGTGTGGCGTCTACTCTCTCTGTTATAAATATATTTATATGTTGTGTGGCGTCTACTCTGTTATAAATATATTTATATGTTGTGTGGCGTCTACTCTGTCTGTTATAAATATATTTATATGTTGTGTGGTGTCTACTCTCTGTTATAAATATATTTATATGTTGTGTGGCGTCTACTCTCTCTGTTATAAATATATTTATATGTTGTGTGGCGTCTACTCTCTCTGTTATAAATATATTTATATGTTGTGTGGCGTCTACTCTGTCTGTTATAAATATATTTATATGTTGTGTGGTGTCTACTCTCTGTTATAAATATATTTATATGTTGTGTGGCGTCTACTCTCTCTGTTATAAATATATTTATATGTTGTGTGGCGTCTACTCTCTCTGTTATAAATATATTTATATGTTGTGTGGCGTCTACTCTCTCTGTTATAAATATATTTATATGTTGTGTGGCGTCTACTCTCTCTGTTATAAATATATTTATATGTTGTGTGGTGTCTACTCTCTGTTATAAATATATTTATATGTTGTGTGGCGTCTACTCTGTCTGTTATAAATATATTTATATGTTGTGTGGCGTCTACTCTCTCTGTTATAAATATATGTATATGTTGTGTGGTGTCTACTCTCTCTGTTATAAATATATTTATATGTTGTGTGGCGTCTACTCTCTCTGTTATAAATATATTTATATGTTGTGTGGCGTCTCCTCTCTGTTATAAATATATTTATATGTTGTGTGGCGTCTACTCTCTCTGTTATAAATATATTTATATGTTGTGTGGCGTCTACTCTCTCTGTTATAAATATATTTATATGTTGTGTGGTGTCTACTCTCTGTTATAAATATATTTATATGTTGTGTGGCGTCTACTCTCTCTGTTATAAATATATTTATATGTTGTGTGGCGTCTCCTCTCTCTGTTATAAATATATTTATATGTTGTGTGGCGTCTACTCTCTCTGTTATAAATATATTTAATAATGTTGTGTGGCGTCTACTCTCTCTGTTATAAATATATTTATATGTTGTGTGGCGTCTCCTCTCTCTGTTATAAATATATTTATATGTTGTGTGGTGTCTACTCTCTCTGTTATAAATATATTTAATAATGTTGTGTGGCGTCTACTCTCTCTGTTATAAATATATTTATATGTTGTGTGGCGTCTACTCTCTCTGTTATAAATATATTTATATGGTGTGTGGCGTCTACTCTCTCTGTTATAAATATATTTATATGTTGTGTGGCGTCTACTCTCTGTTATAAATATATTTATATGTTGTGTGGCGTCTACTCTCTCTGTTATAAATATATTTATATGTTGTGTGGCGTCTACTCTCTCTGTTATAAATATATTTATATGTTGCGTGGTGTCTACTCTGTCTGTTATAAATATATGTATATGTTGTGTGGCGTCTACTCTGTCTGTTATAAATATATGTATATGTTGTGTGGCGTCTACTCTGTCTGTTATAAATATATTTATATGTTGTGTGGTGTCTACTCTGTTATAAATATATTTATATGTTGTGTGGCGTCTACTCTCTCTGTTATAAATATATTTATATGCTGTGTGGCGTCTACTCTCTCTGTTATAAATATATTTATATGTTGTGTGGCGTCTACTCTGTTATAAATATATTTATATGTTGTGTGGCGTCTACTCTGTCTGTTATAAATATATTTATATGTTGTGTGGTGTCTACTCTCTGTTATAAATATATTTATATGTTGTGTGGCGTCTACTCTCTCTGTTATAAATATATTTATATGTTGTGTGGCGTCTACTCTCTCTGTTATAAATATATTTATATGTTGTGTGGCGTCTACTCTGTCTGTTATAAATATATTTATATGTTGTGTGGTGTCTACTCTCTGTTATAAATATATTTATATGTTGTGTGACGTCTACTCTCTCTGTTATAAATATATTTATATGTTGTGTGGCGTCTACTCTCTCTGTTATAAATATATTTATATGTTGTGTGGCGTCTACTCTCTCTGTTATAAATATATTTATATGTTGTGTGGCGTCTACTCTCTCTGTTATAAATATATTTATATGTTGTGTGGTGTCTACTCTCTGTTATAAATATATTTATATGTTGTGTGGCGTCTACTCTGTCTGTTATAAATATATTTATATGTTGTGTGGCGTCTACTCTCTCTGTTATAAATATATGTATATGTTGTGTGGTGTCTACTCTCTCTGTTATAAATATATTTATATGTTGTGTGGCGTCTACTCTCTCTGTTATAAATATATTTATATGTTGTGTGGCGTCTCCTCTCTGTTATAAATATATTTATATGTTGTGTGGCGTCTACTCTCTCTGTTATAAATATATTTATATGTTGTGTGGCGTCTACTCTCTCTGTTATAAATATATTTATATGTTGTGTGGTGTCTACTCTCTGTTATAAATATATTTATATGTTGTGTGGCGTCTACTCTCTCTGTTATAAATATATTTATATGTTGTGTGGCGTCTACTCTCTCTGTTATAAATATATTTATATGTTGTGTGGCGTCTACTCTCTCTGTTATAAATATATTTATATGTTGTGTGGCGTCTACTCTCTCTGTTATAAATATATGTATATGTTGTGTGGCGTCTACTCTCTCTGTTATAAATATATGTATATGTTGTGTGGCGTCTACTCTCTCTGTTATAAATATATGTATATGTTGTGTGGCGTCTACTCTGTCTGTTATAAATATATTTATATGTTGTGTGGAGTCTACTCTCTCTGTTATAAATATATTTATATGTTGTGTGGTGTCTACTCTCTCTGTTATAAATATATTTATATGTTGTGTGGCGTCTACTCTCTCTGTTATAAATATATGTATATGTTGTGTGGCGTCTACTCTCTCTGTTATAAATATATTTATATGTTGTGTGGCGTCTACTCTCTCTGTTATAAATATATGTATATGTTGTGTGGCGTCTACTCTCTCTGTTATAAATATATGTATATGTTGTGTGGCGTCTACTCTCTCTGTTATAAATATATTTATATGTTGTGTGGCGTCTACTCTCTCTGTTATAAATATATTTATATGTTGTGTGGTGTCTACTCTCTCTGTTATAAATATATTTATATGTTGTGTGGCGTCTACTCTCTCTGTTATAAATATATGTATATGTTGTGTGGCGTCTACTCTCTCTGTTATAAATATATTTATATGTTGTGTGGCGTCTACTCTCTCTGTTATAAATATATTTATATGTTGTGTGGCGTCTACTCTCTCTGTTATAAATATATGTATATGTTGTGTGGCGTCTACTCTCTCTGTTATAAATATATTTATATGTTGTGTGGCGTCTACTCTCTCTGTTATAAATATATTTATATGTTGTGTGGCATCTACTCTCTCTGTTATAAATATATTTATATGTTGTGTGGTGTCTACTCTCTCTGTTATAAATATATTTATATGTTGTGTGGCGTCTACTCTCTCTGTTATAAATATATTTATATGTTGTGTGGCGTCTCCTCTCTCTCTTATAAATATATTTATATGTTGTGTGGCGTCTACTCTCTCTGTTATAAATATATTTATATGTTGTGTGGTGTCTACTCTCTCTGTTATAAATATATTTATATGTTGTGTGGCGTCTACTCTCTCTGTTATAAATATATTTATATGTTGTGTGGTGTCTACTCTCTCTGTTATAAATATATTTATATGTTGTGTGGCGTCTACTCTCTCTGTTATAAATATATTTATATGTTGTGTGGCGTCTACTCTCTCTGTTATAAATATATTTATATGTTGTGTGGCGTCTACTCTCTCTGTTATAAATATATTTATATGTTGTGTGGCGTCTACTCTCTCTGTTATAAATATATTTATATGTTGTGTGGCGTCTACTCTCTCTGTTATAAATATATTTATATGTTGTGTGGCGTCTACTCTCTCTGTTATAAATATATTTATATGGTGTGTGGCGTCTACTCTCTCTGTTATAAATATATTTATATGTTGTGTGGCGTCTACTCTCTCTGTTATAAATATATTTATATGTTGTGTGGCGTCTCCTCTCTCTGTTATAAATATATTTATATGTTGTGTGGCGTCTACTCTCTCTGTTATAAATATATTTAATAATGTTGTGTGGCGTCTACTCTCTCTGTTATAAATATATTTATATGTTGTGTGGCGTCTCCTCTCTCTGTTATAAATATATTTATATGTTGTGTGGTGTCTACTCTCTCTGTTATAAATATATTTAATAATGTTGTGTGGCGTCTACTCTCTCTGTTATAAATATATTTATATGTTGTGTGGCGTCTACTCTCTCTGTTATAAATATATTTATATGGTGTGTGGCGTCTACTCTCTCTGTTATAAATATATTTATATGTTGTGTGGTGTCTACTCTCTCTGTTATAAATATATTTATATGTTGTGTGGCCTCTACTCTCTCTGTTATAAATATATGTATATGTTGTGTGGTGTCTACTCTGTCTGTTATAAATATATTTATATGTTGTGTGGCGTCTACTCTCTCTGTTATAAATATATTTATATGTTGTGTGGCGTCTACTCTCTCTGTTATAAATATATGTATATGTTGTGTGGCGTCTACTCTCTCTGTTATAAATATATGTATATGTTGTGTGGCGTCTACTCTCTCTGTTATAAATATATGTATATGTTGTGTGGCGTCTACTCTGTCTGTTATAAATATATTTATATGTTGTGTGGAGTCTACTCTCTCTGTTATAAATATATTTATATGTTGTGTGGTGTCTACTCTCTCTGTTATAAATATATTTATATGTTGTGTGGCGTCTACTCTCTCTGTTATAAATATATGTATATGTTGTGTGGCGTCTACTCTCTCTGTTATAAATATATTTATATGTTGTGTGGCGTCTACTCTCTCTGTTATAAATATATGTATATGTTGTGTGGCGTCTACTCTCTCTGTTATAAATATATGTATATGTTGTGTGGCGTCTACTCTCTCTGTTATAAATATATTTATATGTTGTGTGGCGTCTACTCTCTCTGTTATAAATATATTTATATGTTGTGTGGTGTCTACTCTCTCTGTTATAAATATATTTATATGTTGTGTGGCGTCTACTCTCTCTGTTATAAATATATGTATATGTTGTGTGGCGTCTACTCTCTCTGTTATAAATATATTTATATGTTGTGTGGCGTCTACTCTCTCTGTTATAAATATATTTATATGTTGTGTGGCGTCTACTCTCTCTGTTATAAATATATGTATATGTTGTGTGGCGTCTACTCTCTCTGTTATAAATATATTTATATGTTGTGTGGCGTCTACTCTCTCTGTTATAAATATATTTATATGTTGTGTAGCGTCTACTCTCTCTGTTATAAATATATTTATATGTTGTGTGGTGTCTACTCTCTCTGTTATAAATATATTTATATGTTGTGTGGTGTCTACTCTCTCTGTTATAAATATATTTATATGTTGTGTGGCGTCTACTCTCTCTGTTATAAATATATTTATATGTTGTGTGGCGTCTCCTCTCTCTCTTATAAATATATTTATATGTTGTGTGGCGTCTACTCTCTCTGTTATAAATATATTTATATGTTGTGTGGCGTCTACTCTCTCTGTTATAAATATATTTATATGTTGTGTGGCGTCTACTCTCTCTGTTATAAATATATGTATATGTTGTGTGGCGTCTACTCTCTCTGTTATAAATATATTTATATGTTGTGTGGCGTCTACTCTCTCTGTTATAAATATATTTATATGTTGTGTGGCGTCTACTCTCTCTGTTATAAATATATTTATATGTTGTGTGGTGTCTACTCTCTCTGTTATAAATATATTTATATGTTGTGTGGCGTCTACTCTCTCTGTTATAAATATATTTATATGTTGTGTGGCGTCTCCTCTCTCTCTTATAAATATATTTATATGTTGTGTGGCGTCTACTCTCTCTGTTATAAATATATTTATATGTTGTGTGGTGTCTACTCTCTCTGTTATAAATATATTTATATGTTGTGTGGCGTCTACTCTCTCTGTTATAAATATATTTATATGTTGTGTGGTGTCTACTCTCTCTGTTATAAATATATTTATATGTTGTGTGGCGTCTACTCTCTCTGTTATAAATATATTTATATGTTGTGTGGCGTCTACTCTCTCTGTTATAAATATATTTATATGTTGTGTGGCGTCTACTCTCTCTGTTATAAATATATTTATATGTTGTGTGGCGTCTACTCTCTCTGTTATAAATATATTTATATGTTGTGTGGCGTCTACTCTCTCTGTTATAAATATATTTATATGTTGTGTGGCGTCTACTCTCTCTGTTATAAATATATTTATATGGTGTGTGGCGTCTACTCTCTCTGTTATAAATATATTTACATGTTGTGTGGCGTCTACTCTCTCTGTTATAAATATATTTATATGTTGTGTGGCGTCTCCTCTCTCTGTTATAAATATATTTATATGTTGTGTGGCGTCTACTCTCTCTGTTATAAATATATTTAATAATGTTGTGTGGCGTCTACTCTCTCTGTTATAAATATATTTATATGTTGTGTGGCGTCTCCTCTCTCTGTTATAAATATATTTATATGTTGTGTGGTGTCTACTCTCTCTGTTATAAATATATTTAATAATGTTGTGTGGCGTCTACTCTCTCTGTTATAAATATATTTATATGTTGTGTGGCGTCTACTCTCTCTGTTATAAATATATTTATATGGTGTGTGGCGTCTACTCTCTCTGTTATAAATATATTTATATGTTGTGTGGTGTCTACTCTCTCTGTTATAAATATATTTATATGTTGTGTGGCCTCTACTCTCTCTGTTATAAATATATGTATATGTTGTGTGGTGTCTACTCTGTCTGTTATAAATATATTTATATGTTGTGTGGCGTCTACTCTCTCTGTTATAAATATATTTATATGTTGTGTGGCGTCTACTCTCTCTGTTATAAATATATGTATATGTTGTGTGGCGTCTACTCTCTCTGTTATAAATATATGTATATGTTGTGTGGCGTCTACTCTCTCTGTTATAAATATATGTATATGTTGTGTGGCGTCTACTCTGTCTGTTATAAATATATTTATATGTTGTGTGGAGTCTACTCTCTCTGTTATAAATATATTTATATGTTGTGTGGTGTCTACTCTCTCTGTTATAAATATATTTATATGTTGTGTGGCGTCTACTCTCTCTGTTATAAATATATGTATATGTTGTGTGGCGTCTACTCTCTCTGTTATAAATATATTTATATGTTGTGTGGCGTCTACTCTCTCTGTTATAAATATATGTATATGTTGTGTGGCGTCTACTCTCTCTGTTATAAATATATGTATATGTTGTGTGGCGTCTACTCTCTCTGTTATAAATATATTTATATGTTGTGTGGCGTCTACTCTCTCTGTTATAAATATATTTATATGTTGTGTGGTGTCTACTCTCTCTGTTATAAATATATTTATATGTTGTGTGGCGTCTACTCTCTCTGTTATAAATATATGTATATGTTGTGTGGCGTCTACTCTCTCTGTTATAAATATATTTATATGTTGTGTGGCGTCTACTCTCTCTGTTATAAATATATTTATATGTTGTGTGGCGTCTACTCTCTCTGTTATAAATATATGTATATGTTGTGTGGCGTCTACTCTCTCTGTTATAAATATATTTATATGTTGTGTGGCGTCTACTCTCTCTGTTATAAATATATTTATATGTTGTGTAGCGTCTACTCTCTCTGTTATAAATATATTTATATGTTGTGTGGTGTCTACTCTCTCTGTTATAAATATATTTATATGTTGTGGCGTCTACTCTCTCTGTTATAAATATATTTATATGTTGTGTGGCGTCTCCTCTCTCTCTTATAAATATATTTATATGTTGTGTGGCGTCTACTCTCTCTGTTATAAATATATTTATATGTTGTGTGGTGTCTACTCTCTCTGTTATAAATATATTTATATGTTGTGTGGCGTCTACTCTCTCTGTTATAAATATATTTATATGTTGTGTGGTGTCTACTCTCTCTGTTATAAATATATTTATATGTTGTGTGGCGTCTACTCTCTCTGTTATAAATATATTTATATGTTGTGTGGCGTCTACTCTCTCTGTTATAAATATATTTATATGTTGTGTGGCGTCTACTCTCTCTGTTATAAATATATTTATATGTTGTGTGGCGTCTACTCTCTCTGTTATAAATATATTTATATGTTGTGTGGCGTCTACTCTCTCTGTTATAAATATATTTATATGGTGTGTGGCGTCTACTCTCTCTGTTATAAATATATTTATATGTTGTGTGGCGTCTACTCTCTCTGTTATAAATATATTTATATGTTGTGTGGCGTCTCCTCTCTCTGTTATAAATATATTTATATGTTGTGTGGCGTCTACTCTCTCTGTTATAAATATATTTAATAATGTTGTGTGGCGTCTACTCTCTCTGTTATAAATATATTTATATGTTGTGTGGCGTCTACTCTCTCTGTTATAAATATATTTATATGTTGTGTGGTGTCTACTCTCTCTGTTATAAATATATTTAATAATGTTGTGTGGCGTCTACTCTCTCTGTTATAAATATATTTATATGTTGTGTGGCGTCTACTCTCTCTGTTATAAATATATTTATATGGTGTGTGGCGTCTACTCTCTCTGTTATAAATATATTTATATGTTGTGTGGTGTCTACTCTCTCTGTTATAAATATATTTATATGTTGTGTGGCCTCTACTCTCTCTGTTATAAATATATGTATATGTTGTGTGGTGTCTACTCTGTCTGTTATAAATATATTTATATGTTGTGTGGTGTCTACTCTGTCTGTTATAAATATATTTATATGTTGTGTGGCGTCTACTCTCTCTGTTATAAATATATTTATATGTTGTGTGGCGTCTACTCTCTCTGTTATAAATATATTTATATGTTGTGTGGCGTCTACTCTCTCTGTTATGAATATATTTATATGTTGTGTGGCGTCTACTCTCTCTGTTATAAATATATTTATATGTTGTGTGGTGTCTACTCTCTCTGTTATAAATATATTTATATGTTGTGTGGCGTCTACTCTCTCTGTTATAAATATATTTATATGTTGTGTGGCGTCTACTCTCTCTGTTATAAATATATTTATATGTTGTGTGGCGTCTCCTCTCTCTGTTATAAATATATTTATATGTTGTGTGGCGTCTACTCTCTGTTATAAATATATTTATATGTTGTGTGGTGTCTACTCTCTCTGTTATAAATATATTTATATGTTGTGTGGCGTCTAATCTCTCTGTTATAAATATATTTATATGTTGTGTGGCGTCTACTCTCTCTGTTATAAATATATTTATATGTTGTGTGGTGTCTAATCTCTCTGTTATAAATATATTTATATGTTGTGTGGCGTCTACTCTCTGTTATAAATATATTTATATGTTGTGTGGTGTCTACTCTCTGTTATAAATATATTTATATGTTGTGTGGCGTCTACTCTCTCTGTTATAAATATATTTATATGTTGTGTGGCGTCTACTCTCTCTGTTATAAATATATTTATATGTTGTGTGGCGTCTACTCTCTCTGTTATAAATATATTTATATGTTGTGTGGTGTCTACTCTCTCTGTTATAAATATATTTATATGTTGTGTGGCGTCTACTCTCTCTGTTATAAATATATTTATATGTTGTGTGGCGTCTCCTCTCTCTCTTATAAATATATTTATATGTTGTGTGGCGTCTACTCTCTGTTATAAATATATTTATATGTTGTGTGGCGTCTACTCTCTGTTGTAAATATATTTATATGTTGTGTGGCGTCTCCTCTCTCTGTTATAAATATATTTATATGTTGTGTGGCGTCTACTCTCTCTGTTATAAATATATTTATATGTTGTGTGGCGTCTACTCTCTCTGTTATAAATATATTTATATGTTGTGTGGCGTCTCCTCTCTCTCTTATAAATATATTTATATGTTGTGTGGCGTCTACTCTCTCTGTTATAAATATATTTATATGTTGTGTGGCGTCTACTCTCTGTTATAAATATATTTATATGTTGTGTGGCGTCTACTCTCTCTGTTATAAATATATTTATATGTTGTGTGGCGTCTACTCTCTCTGTTATAAATATATTTATATGTTGTGTGGCGTCTACTCTCTCTGTTATAAATATATTTATATGTTGTGTGGCGTCTACTCTCTCTGTTATAAATATATTTATATGTTGTGTGGCGTCTACTCTCTCTGTTATAAATATATTTATATGTTGTGTGGCGTCTACTCTCTCTCTTATAAATATATTTATATGTTGTGTGGCGTCTACTCTCTCTGTTATAAATATATTTATATGTTGTGTGGTGTCTACTCTCTCTTGGAGGTTCCATGAATATATATGAATTATTTTATTTAGGCATAATCAGTGCATTTTCTGAGGCATGTTGTTGTTGTTGTTTGGAGTCCCTGTGTCATAACATCCATAACGCTGGAATTCAGCACAGTCTTAAAAGTACAGTCTTACCAGTATATCAGACGGACCACCACAATATCAGTCAGTCAGTCAGTCAGTCAGTCAGTCAGTCAGACAGACAGACAGACAGACAGACAGACAGACAGACAGACAGACAGACAGACAGTCAGACATACAAGACATACATACAGACATACAGACATACAAGACATACATACAGACAGACAGACAGACAGACAGACAGACCTTAGGGTCCACTATGCTGACTATGACATCCTGATAGGCTCGTAGTTTGAAGGCCTGGGCAACTGTCTGGTCCACACTGATGGTCTCTGGAAGAGAAACATTCCTCAGGTTTATAACATTAATCATGAGGAGATATCTACAGGTTTATATCATTAATCATGAGGAGATATCTACAGGTTTATAACATTAATCATGAGGAGATATCTACAGGTTTATAACATTTATCATGAGGAGATATCTACAGGTTTATATCATTAATCAGGAGGAGATATCTACAGGTTTATATCATTAATCATGAGGAGATATCTACAGGTTTATATCATTAATCATGAGGAGATATCTACAGGTTTATATCATTAATCAGGAGGATATATCTACAGGTTTATATCATTAATAAGATAAGATAAGATATTCCTTTATTAATCCCCTTGGGGAAATTCCAGCAACACACACATACAGCTCATCGTCTCATTAATAATAATAACAACATCACAATCATTACATTTTTTACAGTAACAACGGCACAGCATAAATTCAAACAGACATGTACATTTGTTGACACATGTCATCTACAGAATGCCAGAGACGCCATATGCGATAGTCAGGCTGCATCAACAACAGAGTAGTTAAACAAAGTGTCATCGCGCCAGGTGGGGGAGGGAGGGAGGGATGGACAGGCGGGGTCGGGAGACAGTATTAGGATCCACTCCTACAGCGCGCATACGTGGCAGCCGTCCAGAAACAGTTCTTACGGCGCTCGGCGTAAACACGGGAGGGGAGGAGGTCTGGGTGGGGGTTGGGGGTGGGGGGGGAGTGCCGAGCAGATCTGGAGGGGGAGGTGAGGTGTTGGGAAGGGAAACGCCGCATTCCAGTTGTTATCTCGTCTGACTCCCTTAACCGAGGCCGCGAGACAGGCGGGCAGACCTTGGCATTCCACAGTTCCACACCAGACTTGAGTGTGGGGGGGGGGGGGGTGCAGTAGAAGACAATGACCCCTAAAAGCACTGTTCTTGACTCAAATTCGATCCGTCGCGCTCTTAATGTCCTGCGCGACCCCTAGCAGGACTTGACCTCTCAATTGTTCGTCAGATGAATGGACAGCGAGCCTTTTAACAAGTTCCATGTGGGTTCTAACAAGTTCCATGTGGGAGACTTCCAGTCTGGCCACAGCTGTCAGGCAGCGGTCCACACGGTTATCATCCTTTTGTTCGTCTCTTTTCCCGATTATTCTTGTACAAATCCAGATCCAGATTGCGATCGCTCAGGAGGAGATATCTACAGGTTTATATCATTAATCAGGAGGAGATATCTACAGGTTTATAACATTAATCATGAGGAGATATCTACAGGTTTATATCATTAATCAGGAGGAGATATCTACAGGTTTATAACATTAATCATGGGGAGATATCTACAGGTTTATATCATTAATCATGAGGAGATATCTACAGGTTTATAACATTAATCATGAGGAGATATCTACAGGTTTATAACATTAATCATGAGGATATATCTACACGTTTATATCATTAATCATGAGGATATATCTACAGGTTTATAACATTAATCATGAGATATCTACATGTTTATAACATTAATCATGAGGAGATATCTACAGGTTTATAACATTAATCATGAGGAGATATCTACATGTTTATATCATTAATCATGAGGAGATATCTACATGTTTATAACATTAATCAGGAGGAGATATCTACAGGTTTATAACATTAATCATGAGGAGATATCTACATGTTTATATCATTAATCATGAGGAGATATCTACAGGTTTATATCATTAATCATGAGGAGATATCTACATGTTTATAACATTAATCATGAGGCGATATCTACAGGTTTATAACATTAATCATGAGGAGATATCTACATGTTTATATCATTAATCATGAGGAGATATCTACAGGTTTATATCATTAATCATGAGGAGATATCTACATGTTTATAACATTAATCATGAGGAGATATCTACAGGTTTATATCATTAATCATGAGGAGATATCTACATGTTTATATCATTAATCATGAGGAGATATCTACATGTTTATAACATTAATCATGATGAGATATCTACATGTTTATATCATTAATCATGAGGAGATATCTACAGGTTTATAACATTCCTCAGAAGGTGCGGCTACGTGGCGTAGTGGGCAAGGCGCTCGCCACGAATGCGGAGACGCTGGGCTTGCCTGTTCGAGCCCAGCGCTCCACATTGCTTTCAGTTTAGCTGGTCGTTCATACTAATACACATTGGCCGTATTAGGGGGTGGGAAACTGATGGGTGGGGATCGGGCGTTGTGGACAGCGACTCCTACAGGTCGGTTGGTTCGCCTGCGCAATAGAATCAGGAAGTGTCGGGGGCAGCGTGAGCCTCCACGCGTTACTCCTCGCCACTGAGAGATCGAGCTGCGCAGGTGAAAAGATGCGACTGCTGTTACCTCAAGTACCGGAGGGGACTTGTGCTATGTATGACTTAGTCCACATTGCAGCCGGCTTGTGGGAGGCAAGAAACAGCGTTCGTGACAGGGGAGGGTTGAATTGGATGATACGAAATTGGGATGGGAGAAAATATAGAAAATGGGAGAAAAAAGTGGATAAAAAAAAAAAACATTCCTCAGAAGGAGTGTATGTCAAACACTGTAATACCAATGCATAATAACACTGTACAGACACTGTATACATATATCTATATATACTCATATTACACTGGTTATATTAACATAGTGTATTCATACATGTGCCACTGTATATAATACTGTACATACATTAGCTTAGCATATTTACTCTGTTAAGATGCTTGATAAATACAGGTCTGGCTCACCTTTCTGAAGGTCCTCTTTCAGATTCTTCACCTGCAGCAGCAGTGGACTATAGGGGAGGGAGGGAGGGAGGGGAGAGAGAGAGAGAGAGAGAGAGAGAGAGAGAGAGAGAGAGAGAGAGAGAGAGAGAGAGAGAGAGAGAGAGAGAGAGAGAGAGAGAGAGAGAGAGAGAGAGAGAGAGAGAGAGAGAGAGAGAGAGAGAGAGAGAGAGAGAGAGAGAGAGAGAGAGAGAGAGAGAGAAGAGAGAGAGAGAGAGAGAGAGAGAGAGAGAGAGAGAGAGAGAGAGAGAGGAGAGAGGGAGAGAGAGATTCCAGGGAATTAGCCAGGATCACTCTAAAACTATACAATATTCCCCACGGACACGCGAACATGAAGAAATGTATTCTTTTTTACATGTTGGATGAGGGATAGTTACTGTCAAATGAGCCATAGTATTGTCTCCATAGCTATAATATAGAATATAGATATAGCCCTGCAAACACTGCGACACACAGTGAAAATGCCTATATTTTAAAGCGTGGCGCATTTACTACAGGATGAGGATAATAGCTGGCGCTCAAAGTGTACACAATGGCGCCCGACCACGGAGATCTCCGTGTTCGATTCCACCCGTTGTGGACAGAAGGACGGATATATCCGTGGCAAGTTGTTTTGGCTTTATTCCATTTTAATAACCTATTCAAGGTTGCCGAGCTGCACTGCAGATGTACCCTACTCTTTGAATTCGCCAAAGTGCAATACCGGCCAGATCCTCTTAGGGGCGCAATCGCGTTAATAGAGTGTTCCCTGTGGCCGAAATTGTCTTTTTATTTTTTGATCTCTAATGTAGTTTTCTACTCACCTGAAGGGATAGCTATTGTCT